>NC_054547.1:198509-258509 GCF_017654505.1 Polyodon spathula | reverse complement strand
GGCAGGAGTTTGAGCAGGGTTAGAAACTCACACTAGCCCTGCTGCTGCTGCACCCAGCCCTGGGGTTCAGAACTCCCCTCAATGAAGTCTAGTATTATTATTATTATTATTATTGAAATAATCAGGAGCCAGGAGTCTGAGCAAGATTAAAAACTCACACTAGCCCTGCTGCTGCACCACCCAGTCCTGGGGTTCAGAAGCCCTGGGTTTCAGAAGACTCCCCTCAATGAGTCTAGTCTCTTATTAAGTATTATTAATATTGCAATGATCAGGAGGCAGGAGTTTGTGCAGGGTTAAGAAACTCAAACCACTAGCCTTGCTGCTGCCTGCACCCAGCCCTGGGGTTCAGAACAGCCCATCAATGAAAAGTCTAGTCATATGATTATTAATCTAGATTGCAATGATCAGGAGGCCAGGAGTTTGAGCAGTTAGAAACTCACACTAGCCGGCTGCTGCTGCACCCAGCCCTGGGGTTCAGAACTCCTCTCAATGAAGTCTGTTGTTGTTGTTGTTATTATTAAAATGGTCAGGGTTTCAGCAGGGTTGTTGTTTTTACACATTGCTGATTCTTCTTTTTAAAATGTGAGACGGAATTGGAAACTTACCCCCCCCCCCCTGCTCAGCAGCAACACAGTCCGAAATAAACCCGACTGATCCACGACTGAGGACTGTGACTGACAAACGGTATTATTTTGGTCATTAATAAATGCTGGTTAGTTGTTGGCCTTGCGTTAAGGTAGAGACAGGGTTACTGAACAAAGGTGTCTACTGTACTGGAACTAATAGAGTACCATGACAAATGATGGTGTCGATTTCCAAGCAGTTGAACAACCATGCTTTGTACGATGGGTATGGAGAGAACAGCTTGTACCTGGACGGACATTACAGGGTTAAACATGGCGAGTTCTCTGTGTTTTACAATGCTTCCCTGGTGCTTTACCAGAACCTCTCTGTGCTTCATAATGCTTACAATGCTTCCTCTGTGCTTTACCAATGCTTCCCTCTCCTTTGCTTTACAATGCTCCCCTATGCTTTGTGCAGACCAGACTCTGTGTTTTACAATGCTTCCCTGTGCTTTACCAGACCTCTCTGTGCTTTACAATGCTTCCCTGTGCTTTACCAGACCTCTCTGTGTTTACAATGCTTCCCTGTGCTTTACCAGACCTCTCTGTGCTTTACAATGCTTCCCTGTGCTTTACCAGACCTCCCTGTGCTTTACAATGCTTCCCGGTGCTTTACCAGACCTCTCTGTGCTTTACAATGCTTCCCTATGCTTTACCAGACCTCTCTTTGCTTTACAATGCTTCCCTGTGCTTTCCCAGACCTCTCTGTGCTTTACAATGCTTCCCTATGCTTTACCAGACCTCTCTGTGCTTTTACAATGCTTCCCTATGCTTTACCATACCTCTCTGTGCTTTACAATGCTTCCCTGTGCTTTCCCAGACCTCTCTGTGCTTTACAAATGCTTCCCTGTGCTTTACCATACCTCTCTGTGCTTTACAATGCATCCCTATGCTTTGCCCCCTCTCTGTGTTTTACAATGCTTCCCTATGCTTTACCAGACCTCTCTGTGCTTTACAATGCTTCCCTGTGCTTTACCAGACCTCTCTGTGCTTTACAATGCTTCCCTGTGCTTTACCAGACCTCTCTGTGCTTTACAATGCTTCCCTGTGCTTTACCAGACCTCTCTGTGCTTTACAATGCTTCCCTATGCTTTACCAGACCTCTCTGTGCTTTACAATGCTTCCCTGTGCTTTCCCAGACCTCTCTGTGCTTTACAATGCTTCCCTGTGCTTTCCCAGACCTCTCTGTGCTTTACAATGCTTCCCTGTGCTTTCCCAGACCTCTCTGTGTTTACAATGCTTCCCTATGCTTTACCAGCCCTCTCTGTGCTTTACAATGCTTCCCTATGCTTTGCAAGACCTCTCTGTGCTTTACAATGCTTCCCTGTGCTTTACCAGACCTCTCTGTGCTTTACAATGCTTCCCTGTGCTTTACCAGACCTCTGTGTGCTTTACAATGCTTCCCTGTGCTTTACCAGACCTCTCTGTGTTTTACAATGCTTCCCTATGCTTTACCAAACCTCTCTGTGCTTTTACAATGCTTCCCTGTGCTTTCCCAGACCTCTCTGTGCTTTACAATGCTCCCCTATGCTTTACCAGACCTCTCTGTGCTTTACAATGCTTCCCTACTTTACCAAACCTCTCTGTGCTTTACAATGCTTCCCTGTGCTTTACCAGACCTCTCTGTGTTTACAATGCTTCCCTATGCTTTACCACACCTCTCTTTGCTTTACAATGCTTCCCTATGCTTTACCAGACCTCTCTGTGCTTTACAATGCTTCCCTGTGCTTTACCAGACCTCTCTGTGCTTTACAATGCTTCCCTATGCTTTACCAGACCTCTCTGTGTTTTACAATGCTTCCCTGTGCTTTACCATACCTCTCTGTGCTTTACAATGCTTCCCTATGCTTTACCAGACCTCTCTGTGCTTTACAATGCTTCCCTGTGCTTTACCAGACCTCTCTGTGCTTTACAATGCTTCCCTGTGCTTTACCAGACCTCTCTGTGCTTTACAATGCTTCCCTGTGCTTTACCAGACCTCTCTGTGCTTTACAATGCTTCCCTGTGCTTTACCAGACCTCTCTGTGCTTTACAATGCTTCCCTGTGCTTTACCAGACCTCTCTGTGCTTTACAATGCTTCCCTGTGCTTTACCAAACCTCTCTGTGCTTTACAATGCTTCCCTATGCTTTACCAGACCTCTCTGTGCTTTACAATGCTTCCCTGTGCTTTACCAGACCTCTCTTTGCTTTACAATGCTTCCCTATGCTTTCCAGACCTCTCTGTGCTTTACAATGCTTCCCTATGCTTTACCAGACCTCTCTGTGCTTTACAATGCTTCCCTATGCTTTACCAGACCTCTCTGTGCTTTACAATGCTTCCCTATGCTTTACCAGACCTCTCTGTGCTTTACAATGCTTCCCTATGCTTTACCAGACCTCTCTGTGCTTTACAATGCTTCCCTATGCTTTACCAGACCTCTCTGTGCTTTACAATGCTTCCCTATGCTTTACCAGACCTCTCTGTGCTTTACAATGCTTCCCTGTGCTTTACCAGACCTCTCTGTGCTTTACAATGCTTCCCTATGCTTTACCAGACCTCTCTGTGCTTTACAATGCTTCCCTGTGCTTTCCCAGACCTCTCTGTGCTTTACAATGCTTCCCTGTGCTTTACCAGACCTCTCTGTGCTTTACAATGCTTCCCTGTGCTTTACCAGACCTCTCTGTGCTTTACAATGCTTCCCTATGCTTTACCAGACCTCTCTGTGCTTTTACAATGCTTCCCTATGCTTTACCAGACCTCTCTGTGCTTTACAATGCTTCCCTGTGCTTTCCCAGACCTCTCTGTGCTTTACAATGCTTCCCTATGCTTTACCAGACCTCTCTGTGCTTTACAATGCTTCCCTATGCTTTACCAGCCCTCTCTGTGCTTTACAATGCTTCCCTATGCTTTACCAGACCTCTCTGTGCTTTACAATGCTTCCCTGTGCTTTACCAGACCTCTCTGTGCTTTACAATGCTTCCCTATGCTTTACCAGACCTCTCTGTGCTTTACAATGCTTCCCTATGCTTTACCAGACCTCTCTGTGCTTTACAATGCTTCCCTATGCTTTACCAGACCTCTCTGTGCTTTACAATGCTTCCCTATGCTTTACCAGACCTCTCTGTGCTTTACAATGCTTCCCTATGCTTTACCAGACCTCTCTGTGCTTTACAATGCTTCCCTGTGCTTTACCACACCTCTCTGTGCTTTACAATGCTTCCCTATGCTTTACCAGACCTCTCTGTGCTTTACAATGCTTCCCTGTGCTTTACCAGACCTCTCTGTGCTTTACAATGCTTCCCTGTGCTTTACCAGACCTCTCTGTGCTTTACAATGCTTCCCTGTGCTTTCCCAGACCTCTCTGTGCTTTACAATGCTTCCCTATGCTTTACCAGACCTCTCTGTGTTTTACAATGCTTCCCTATGCTTTACCAGACCTCTCTGTGTTTTACAATGCTTCCCTATGCTTTACCAGACCTCTCTGTGCTTTACAATGCTTCCCTATGCTTTACCAGACCTCTCTGTGCTTTACAATGCTTCCCTATGCTTTACCAGACCTCTCTGTGCTTTACAATGCTTCCCTATGCTTTACCAGACCTCTCTGTGCTTTACAATGCTTCCCTATGCTTTGCCAGACCTCTCTGTGCTTTACAATGCTTCCCTATGCTTTACCAGACCTCTCTGTGCTTTACAATGCTTCCCTATGCTTTACCAGACCTCTCTGTGCTTTACAATGCTTCCCTATGCTTCCACTGTGCTTTATGCACTTTGCTGTGGGAAGCTTGTCTAAGGGCTGCAGTGCAGCAGGTTTGCAGCTGACACTTGGAGTTAACAGGTTACGTTGCAGATCAGTAACCTGCAAGTCGTTTTAAGTAACTGCAGTGTATACATAGCAAAGACTGTGACCAAAGAAAGGCTTTTATTCAGATTATTCCCCTAGCACCCCCTGCTCTAGTTAGACAGCAGACTGACGCTGACCCACTTGTCTTCCTGTGCAGCGGATGTGTGACTCCGCTGTGGTTAAGCGCTCTTTACGGAGGTGAAGAGAAGTTCTTTAGAAATCGAGAGTGAGGCTTGGCTGGTGTAATATAATAAAAGCAGGTGGACTGTGCCGGGCTGCAGGGCAGGGCGAGGTGTTTGTGGAGAGCATGTAGCGCAGGTTCAGGATCCACAGCTCGGATACAGAGAACTGCTGAGCAGGAGACAGGAGATCCCGGGGCTGTGGAGACTGGAGGATGTGAGAGTCTGTGCCTGTAACGATTGTCCTGGAAGCCTTTCATCAGCTCCAATAATTCAATATGAGAACACCTCTCAGGCCAGGCGTTGCAGAAACACTTCAATTAACCCTCTGAGTCGGGGAGCATAAAAGGACCAGTTTTGTGTCTTGGGAATCGCTTGTGTTTCATGAGGTCAGAAATCTTAAATAAACCAGAAATGAACATCAATGTGTGTATCATCAGATCATGAAGTGTTCACCAGGGCTGGGAATAAGACTCCTATTGCACAGCAGTGTCACCCAGTCCAGGTTTTACTACCAGCTTGATCAGCCCCAGTGTGTCTAGGCAACAAGCTCAGGTGTGTCTTCTTAAACTCTTAGTAAAACTAGAAGTAGGTCAAACTGCTGTGCAGTGGGAGTCTTATTCTCGTCCCTGCTCAGTATCTGTAGCTAGTAGTTTGTATTGTGTTTCTCGCCCTGTGGAGCTGTCTCTTGCTGTGCTGTTCTCAGGGCAGTGTCTGTCCCCTGCAAGGCTCTTCACATGTGGTTTCTGTTTGTTTGATTGTAAGCAGTCCCATGATCAGGAGGGGCTGCCTTTGTCCCATTTGTTCAGGGATTATTCTGATCCGTGAGGCTCAGGCAGCTGTCAGTGTTACACAGCTGAGAGGCAGGAGGCGGCCGGCCCTTCAGTGGGGCTGTTGTGTCCTGTCTGGCTGGTTAGTGTGACTGTCTCTGTCTCTGCTGATACACAGCATTGCTCGGACCACTGTGCCAACTTTACACAGAAGCAGCTTTCTGAAACACACCAGCCCTAGGCCTCTGAACTGTCATAAGGAAGTGATTGAAATGATCCGGTATCCAGGAGTTTGAGCAGCCCCTGTTAAATATGTTGTCCCTTCCATTCTAGCTGCATGAACAGCTCCTGACAGTCAACCTGCAGACACGCAGGTGAGGCTCATTCAAGTGTGATCAGTTCATTCAGAGCACAGTTAGCAGGGAGGCTGACTGTTCAAACTCCTGGCTCCTGTTGATTTCAATAATACACCTCAACAAGGGGACTTCTGAACCCAGGACTGGCTACAGGACTAGTGGAAGTTTCTATCCCTGCCCTGTTCTACTTAAACCACTATGTGCCTATGTGTCTCACTCCTGCGTGTGTCTCACTCCCTCTGTGTGTGTGTGCCTGTCTTGCTCCTGTGTGCATGTGTGTGTGTCTCGCTTCTGTCTGTGTGTGTCTCTCGCATATGTGTGTGCGTCTTACTCCTGTGCGTGTGTCTCACTCCTGTGTGCATGCACGTGTGTGAGTGTGTGTCTCGCTCCTGTGTGTGTGTGTGTGTGTGTCTCACTCTTGTGTGCGTGTTGCAGGTGGGGTATCCTGTTCTCTCACCCTCGAGACTTCACCCCGGTGTGCACCACAGAGCTGGGTCGCGCTGCCAGGCTGTCGGGAGAGTTTGCGAGGCGCAGCGTGAAGATGATCGCTCTGTCCATCGACAGTGTGCAGGACCACCTGGCCTGGAGCAAGGTAGGGAGCGGAGCGACTGTCCTTCTAAAGGGAGGAACAATCTGTTCATGATGTACATTCACCAGAAACTAGTACAGAAATTACAAACAAAACAATGACAAAGCAGCCAGAACGCTCCCCTACCCCCAAAACACAAGTATCAAAGAGGGAAAGAAATCCCAACATGTCAGCTTGATTTCAGAGTGGAGTTCAGCCCTGCACTGACTTGCACTAGACTCTCCAGACCTGTAGAAACATTCCTGGTGAATGTTTGGTATTGCAGCCGTTTCCTCGCCCTGCTTCTCCACTCTGCAGCTGTGTGTTTACAAACTCATTACTCATTGCCCAGGATTGCACAAGTCACTTTTCCATTGCCTGTATTTCCCACAGTTGGACGTTGACCCTGTAGCCATGGCGACAGGTTTCTAGGGAATAATACAGCCACATAGAATAGCTTACTAAAGACACACAAAGTAAGAGTCCCTGCCTGACGAGGGAGCAGGGAGGGGCGAGGGTGCATGGAGAGTCGAGGGGTGATGGTGCATGGAGGGGCGAGGGAGCAGGGAGAGGCGAGGGGTGAGGGTGCATGGAAGGGTGAGGGTTGAGGGGTGAGGGTACATGGAGGGGCTAGAGAGGGAGCAGGGAGGGATCTGTATGTGTATCTTCTCGGTGTGGGTCTAATTATTTGAAGACTACTGTACTTGTTAACTTTAACATATGCAGTAACAGAGCATCACAGGAACACATTTTGCCCCTGTGTGTAATTCTCTCTTTCTCTCTCTCTCTCTCTCAGGACATTGTCGCTTATAACGGAGAGGATCCCGGCTCCACACTGCCTTTCCCTATCATTGCCGATGAGAAGCGGGAGCTGGCGGTCCAGCTGGGAATGCTGGACCCCGATGAGAAGGACAAGGACGGCATTCCGCTGACCGCTCGCTGTGTGAGTGACACGACCCCCAACCCACTGTCTCGCTGCAGGCGTGGGAGCAAGACTCCCACTGCACAGCGCTTTGACCCATTCCAGGAGTTACGACAAGCTTGACCAGCACCAGTGTGCATCCGTGTGTAGCTAACGAGCTGCAGTGTGTCTGTTTAGGAATGGGTCACACTGCTGTGCAATGGGAGTCTTGCTTTACTGTTTTGGCAATCATGAAGATCGAGGCTGAAGAATATGAAAGAATGGGTTAGAAGTAGACTGTCCTCCTGTGTGTAGAAGCAAATGAGTGCTTGCTGGCTGTCTGTGTGTGTGTGTGCGCTCGCGCGTGTCTGTGTGTGTGCGTGTGTGTCTGAGTCTGTGTCTATGTGGGTGTGTGCGCATGTGTGTCTGAGTATCTGAGTGTGGGTGTGTATGTGTGTGTGTCTGTCTGTGTGCGTGTGCGCATGTGTGTCTGAGTGTGTGTGTGTTGAGAGGGGTGTGTGTGCACGTGTGTGTTGAGAGGGGGGTGTGTGTTTGTTTGTCGGTCCTAACTGTTCCCTGTCATCCCTCCAGGTGTTTGTCATTGGCCCTGACAAGAAGCTGAAGCTGTCGATTCTCTACCCTGCCACCACGGGGCGCAATTTCGACGAGATCCTGCGCGCGGTGGACTCTCTGCAGCTGACTGCGCAGAAGCGTGTGGCCACGCCCGTGGACTGGAAGGTGAGAGTGAGATGGGATCTTCAGCAGCACAGAGAGCTGCGCGGTATAGATTACACTCCAGGAATGGAAGTAAGACTCATATTTCACAGCAGTTTGATCCATTCCTGGTTTTACTGGGAGTTTAACAGGACACCCCTGAGCTTGTACCCTATATACACTGTGGCTGATCAAGCTCTTAGTAAAACCTGGAATGGGTGAATCTGCTGTGCAATAGGAGTCATCTTTCCATCCCTGCACTCTGCCACCTTGTGGAAATGCAGAGTATATGTGGGGCACTGATCTCAGGCAATGCCTTGCACCCAGAGCTGCGGGCGGATCGCATTCCAACGCGTTCCTGTTCTAACCGCGCAATCCTCTCTCCGCAGCTTGGTGACAGCTGCATGGTGCTTCCCAATATTCCCGAGGACGAGGCCGCCAAGCTGTTTCCTGCCGGCGTTTTCACCAAGGACCTGCCATCAGGGAAGAAGTACCTGCGATACACCCCTCAGCCATGAGGGGGTGTCGGGGCTGCCTTATGACAGAGCTGGACTCCTGACAACCTGCCAAACTGAGAGAGGGGGGGGGGGGGCGCAGAGAGTACATCACTACAGAGAGAGTTCAGATACATCCCTACAGAGTTCTTCTCCTCCTTCCCAGTCCTTTTCTAGTCTCTCTGTCTCTGGTGCGGACGGTGCATTCTTGACAATCAAGCTGAACTCTATATTCCTCTTTGCCTTTCCACAGGATGTACAATAGGTAGGACTGTCTTGATATTTGTTGCTCTGCGAATGAACATCATTTCAGTTTTTTAATTAAAATGAGTTGATTTAAGAGAATGTCTGGTCTTGGCTTATTTCAACGCCCACTCTGTCCTGAGTCAGTCCATCCTGTGTCCTCCTGCTCTCTACACTGTGTCTGTCTCCACTGTGTCTCACTGAGTCCTCCTGCTCTCTACACTGTGTCTGTCTCCACTCTGTCTCACTGAGTCCTTCTGCTCTCTACACTGTGTCTGTGTATGGACCAAGCACAGAGACTGTGTTATTGGATCACATTGAGATTGAAGAGTGTACAGACCAAGCACAGAGACTGTGTTATTGGATCACATTGAGATTGAAGAGTGTACAGACCAAGCACAGAGACTGTGTTATTGGATCACATTGAGATTGAAGAGTGTACAGACCAAGCACAGAGACTGTGTTATTGGATCACATTGAGATTGAAGAGTGTACAGACCAAGCACAGAGACTGTGTTATTGGATCACATTGAGATTGAAGAGTGTACAGACCAAGCACAGAGACTGTGTTATTGGATCACATTGAGATTGGAGAGTGTACAGACCAAGCACAGAGACTGTGTTACTGGATCACATTGAGATTGAAGAGTGTACAGACCAAGCACAGAGACTGTTATTGGATCACATTGAGATTGAAGAGTGTACAGACCAAGCACAGAGACTGTGTTATTGGATCACATTGAGATTGAAGAGTGACAGACCAAGCACAGAGACTGTTATTGGATCACATTGAGATTGAAGAGTGTACAGACCAAGCACAGAGACTGTGTTATTGGATCACATTGAGATTGAAGAGTGTACAGACCAAGCACAGAGAATGTGTTATTGGATCACATTGAGATTGAAGAGTGTACAGACCAAGCACAGAGACTGTGTTACTGGATCACATTGAGATTGAAGAGTGTACAGACCAAGCACAGAGACTGTTTTATTGGATCACATTGAGATTGAAGAGTGTACAGACCAAGCACAGAGACTGTGTTATTGGATCACATTGAGATTGAAGAGTGACAGACCAAGCACAGAGACTGTGTTATTGGATTGAGATTGAAGAGTGACAGACCAAGCACAGAGACTGTGTTATTGGATCACATTGAGATTGAAGAGTGTACAGACCAAGCACAGAGACTGTGTTATTGGATCACATTGAGATTGAAGAGTGTACAGACCAAGCACAGAGACTGTGTTATTGGATCACATTGAGATTGAAGAGTGTACAGACCAAGCACAGAGACTGTGTTATTGGATCACATTGAGATTGAAGAGTGTACAGACCAAGCACAGAGACTGTGTTATTGGATTGAGATTGAAGAGTGACAGACCAAGCACAGAGACTGTGTTATTGGATCACATTGAGATTGAAGAGTGTACAGACCAAGCACAGAGACTGTGTTACTGGATCACATTGAGATTGAAGAGTGTACAGACCAAGCACAGAGACTGTGTTATTGGATCACATTGAGATTGAAGAGTGTACAGACCAAGCACAGAGACTGTGTTATTGGATCACATTGAGATTGAAGAGTGACAGACCAAGCACAGAGACTGTTATTGGATCACATTGGGATTGAAGATCTCATCGTGGAAGAAGTGTCATCACAGTTCTAAACTAGCAGGCTCTTTGCCCAGGCATTAGGATTGTTGAGTATAAACCCTTGATCTGCACCTTTGCACAAGCAACTGAACTGCTTTCAATTTAGCTGTTGAGACAAATTGAATAACTAATGAAGTCACGTGTAGGCTTTGCATGAGCATTGATACAGTAACTCAGAATTAGATGAACTCATGGAGATTTTTTAAGTCATAATGCTGTTTTATAGACAGGTGTGTTTAGACTGTGGTGTTTCAGGTTGATAATCAGTAGATTTACCCTAGAATTTGTACTACGAATAGGGTTTCTCTGCAAAGGGAGCTCAAAGCTCTTCAAGACGAGTTGCTCTTACTTGTTTCCAGTGATCTCTACATACCGTTTATTTAGCTTTTCAATTCAGCCTGTATCTTTATCAGCTGCTGTTTAAAAACACGGCTCCAGAACCTTGTATCTTGCTGTAAATGGTGCAAACAGACAGCTGGACAGCACTGTATATTTTCGTGTTGAACAGAAACTGGCTGTGGGACTGCATCTGTATCTTTGATTAAACCCCAGCCACTGAGAAGTCTGTCAGTGGTGACACACATAGCACCCTGTCTGATTGCAATGTGTGCATGTGTCCACCAGAGGGGGCTGCAGTACTGCAGGTATTGATCTGGAGCATGGTCACGCTGCAGCCTGTACCTCATGCCTGCCTCCACCAGGGGGAGCTCCAGCACTGCTGTGATCACTCACGATTGGAACACTTTGATGTGACGCCAGTAATAGGAACCGATACGCGTTTAGTGCTTTAATGAAGTGCTTTCTACTTTGTATAATCACAGCACCTCATCTCGGAGGACTATTTGTAGTTTTTTTCACCCCTGGTATCTGCAATGATAATTCACTCTGCCTTGTTTTTATTTGAGTGCTTAATAAGGACACTCTTTATAAAAATGTATCAGAACCTACACTAGCTTACATTCAACAGGTCTTCCTGTCTCTGTCACAAGAAAACTGCCTTGATTTCCCCCAAAATCCTCTCCAAACATTAATCGCAGACTCCAAGCCTCCTGGAGACATTTCACACTGTATCTGATTAGAATCTGATAAACTACTTATTTAATTGCTCTGTAGTTTTGTGGTTCAGTTCAGCAGTGCTCTGTAGTTTTGTGGTTCAGTTCAGCAGTGCTCTGTAGTTTTGTGGTTCAGTTCAGCAGTGCTCTGTAGTTTTGTGGTTCAGTTCAGCAGTGCTCTGTAGTTTTGTGGTTCAGTTCAGCAGTGCTCTGTAGTTTTGTGGTTCAGTTCAGCAGTGCTCTGTAGTTTTGTGGTTCAGTTCAGCAGTGCTGTCCGAGTTCACTGTTGTGATGATGTGTTTTTCGAATGCTATATATAGTCATCTCCTCCACCTCTCCCCTGAAAGCCAGCACTGTTCACAAGCTCTCTGTATCTAATTCCTGCTGTCAGGCTGGCCCTCCACGTTTGTCTTCTTCTGCACAACAGAATAATGAATCTGTGATTTCATCTCCAAACAGAAACATTGGCTTCCTGTGCTGTGTGGGAGTGGAGAGAGGGATGCTGTGACCTTGAACAGGGAGGAAGAGCTGTTCCAGTATGGTCTAGAGATGAGGGACTGAGAGGGAGGCAGTGTGTGTCTAGTGGTTAGAGCTGAGGGACTGGGAGGGAGGCGATGTGTGTCTAGTGGTTATAACCGAGGGACTGGGAGGGAGGCGGTGTGTGTCTAGTGGTTAGAGCTGAGTGACTGGGAGGGAGGTGGTGTGTGTCTAGTGGTTATAACCAAGGGACTGGGAGGGAGGCGGTGTGTGTCTAGTGGTTAGAGCCGAGGGACTGGGAGGGAGGCGGTGTGGTCTAGTGGTTAGAGCTGAGGGACTGGGAGGGAGGCAGTGTGGTCTAGTGGTTAGAGCTGAGGGACTGGGAGGGAGCAGTGTGTGTGTGAACCAGAGGGAGGGCGGGTGGGTTATAATCTCCTGACCCTCCCTGCGCCACACACAGATCACCAATCTGGTAGACTGGGAGGGAGGCGGTGTGTGTCTAGTGGTTAGAGCTGAGGGACTGGGAGGGAGGCGGTGTGTGTCTAGTGGTTAGAGCTGAGGGACTGGGAGGGAGGCGGTGTGTGTCTAGTGGTTATAACCGAGGGACTGGGAGGGAGGCGGTGTGTGTCTAGTGGTTAGAGCTGAGGGACTGGGAGGGAGGCGGTGTGGTCTAGTGGTTAGAGCTGAGGGACTGGGAGGGAGGTGGTGTGTGTCTAGTGGTTAGAACCGAGGGACTGGGAGGGAGGCGGTGTGTGTCTAGTGGTTAGAGCTGAGGGACTGGGAGGGAGGCGGTGTGGTCTAGTGGTTAGAGCTGAGGGACTGGGAGGGAGGCTGTGTGGTCTAGTGGTTAGAGCTGAGGGACTGGGAGGGAGGCAGTGTGTGTCTAGTGGTTAGAGCTGAGAGACTGGGAGGGAGGCAGTGTGGTCTAGTGGTTAGAGCTGAGGGACTGGGAGGGAGGCGGTGTGTGTCTAGTGGTTAGAGCTGAGGGACTGGGAGGGAGGCAGTGTGTGTCTAGTGGTTAGAGCCGAGGGACTGGGAGGGAGGCGGTGTGTGTCTAGTGGTTAGAGCCGAGGGACTGGGAGGGAGGCGGTGTGTGTCTAGTGGTTAGAGCTGAGGGACTGGGAGGGAGGCGGTGTGTGTCTAGTGGTTAGAGCTGAGAGACTGGGAGGAGGTAGGCAGTGTGGTCTGATCTCCAAGCGTGGCTCTCTGACACTCCTCCGCCACACCACAGATACCAATCATCGTGCTCTCTGGATCCCTGACCCCTCCGCGGGAGCACACACAGATCACCAACCTGTGTGCGCTATGGCTCCCTGACCCAGATCACTCCACCGAGGGACTGGGGACACAGATCACCCAATCTTGGCTCCCTGACCCTCCTCCGCCACACACAGATCACCAATTATTGGGCTCCCTTGTGACCCTACCTCTCCGCCACTACACACAGATCACCAATCCTTGGGCCCTGGGAGAGGGCGGGTGTCCTCCGCCACACAACAGATCACCAATATTGGTTCCCTCTGACCCTCCCTCCTGGGTCCACACACCGAGATCCGGACCAATCTTCGACGCTCCCTTAACCCTCCCTCACCACACACAGATCACCAATATTGGCTCCCTGACCCCTGTGTAATCCGGTTTTTTTTACACACACACAGATCACCAATCTCGGTCCCTGGTTACCCTCCACACAGATAGGCTCACCAATATCGGGAGGGACTGGGAGGGAGGTGGTGTGTGTCTAGTGGTTAGAACTGGGGGACTGGGAGGGAGGCGGTGTGGGCGACACTCCCAGCCAGGCACAGAGAGGCAGCGAGCCAGAAGAACGAAAGGGCTGCATCCAGCTGGTTCCTCATGAAACCTGATGATGAGCGGAAGAAATGCTATTTTTATAGCAGAACAAGAAAAAAGAATAACTTTTATTAACCAAAAAGAAAATGCTTACAGCAAAGAACTGGAGCCAAACCACATGCTGACAGGCAGTGAAATGTGCTGCGTGAGCAGAGAGCAGAGCACAGCTTTCCACCAGCACTGGGGTGAAACATGCACACAGTGAACAAATAAACCCAGCCCTGCTCCAGAAGGAAAAGTCCATATATAAGGAGCAGACCCAGGTTCAGCGACTCCTCGGCTGAGCTCTGCACACACAGATCCTCTACCCTGGGTGTCAATACGAATCGTCTGCTCTTTCCTGGTTGTGCTTCCCCTTCGCCATGACTCCTTCTCCGCGAAATCCATTTCCTGGCGCGTGTCTCAGCACCGGAACCCACAGCTTTCCCTTCTCCCCCCAGTCTCCTTGATGATAGACGGGTTCTGGGATGTGGTTGCGCATAGAAGGAAACTTCTAAAAATAAAGTGAGGATCCCCCCAGAGGCTCTGAAAGTACAACGAGTGTTCAAACACAGAGCTCTAATCAGGGCAGGGAGGATCCCCCCAGAGGCTCTGAAAGTACAGTGAGCGTTCAAACACAGAGCTCTAATCAGGGCAGTGAGGATCCCCCAGAGGCTCTGAGAGTACAACGAGCGTTCAAACACAGAGCTCTAATCAGGGCAGGAAGGATCCCCCAGAGGCTCTGAGAGTACAGTGAGCATTCAAACACAGAGCTCTAATCAGGGCAGTGAGGATCCCCCAGAGGCTCTGAAAGTACAGTGAGCGTTCAAACACAGAGCTCTAATCAGGGCAGTGAGGATCCCCCAGAGGCTCTGAGAGTACAGCGAGCATTCAAACACAGAGCTCTAATCAGGACAGGGAGGATCCCCCCAGAGGCTCTGAGAGTACAGTGAGCGTTCAAACACAGAGCTCTAATCAGGACAGGGAGGACCCCCCAGAGGCTCTGAGAGTACAACAAGCGTTCAAACACAGAACTCTAATCAGGGCAGGAAGGATCCCCCAGAGGCTCTGAGAGTACAGTGAGCATTCAAACACAGAGCTCTAATCAGGGCAGGAAGGATCCCCCAGAGGCTCTGAGAGTACAGTGAGCATTCAAACACAGAGCTCTAATCAGGGCAGTGAGGATCCCCCAGAGGCTCTGAGAGTACAGCGAGCATTCAAACACAGAGCTCTAATCAGGACAGGGAGGATCCCCCAGAGGCTCTGAGAGTACAGCGAGCGTTCAAACACAGAGCTCTAATCAGGGCAGCAAGGATACCCCCCAGAGGCTCTGAGAGTACAGCGAGCGTTCAAACACAGAGCTCTAATCAGGACAGGGAGGATCCCCCAGAGGCTCTCAGAATACAGCGAGCGTTCAAACACAGAGCTCTAATCAGGACAGGTAGGATCCCCTCAGAGGCTCTGAGAGTACAGCGAGTATTCAAACACAGAGCTCTAATCAGGGCAGGGAGGATCCCCCAGAGGCTCTGAGAGTACAGCGAGCGTTCAAACACAGAGCTCTAATCAGGACGGCCGTGTTCACGTTTACTGTGGCACTGCCTCTCACATCGTGAAGCACAGCATCAGACAGACAGGGGAGTGCTGGAGTAACCCAGCCAGAGAGGGCTTACCTGGGGTCACTGCTCAACCCCAGCACAGTCTTGCTGGGAAACTTCCAGGCCTCGCAGTTTACAGGACTTTTACAGTTCAGCTACTCTGCAGTAACAGTGCACTCTTTATTTGAAAGCTGAAGAAGTCAGTCAATTGAACTGAACTGTTATGTATTTTTATTAACAGTAAAGTGATCAAGCATCATTATGAGAGCTAACAGAAATACTGTAAGAGGTGTAAAGAGCTCAGAGGTGTTGCATAATACCAGCTGGAGGTGAAAGTGAAGCTGTGAATTCCATTGAGGCACAGCAAGAAGAGCCTCTCCACTCCAAACCAAAACTGGACAGAAAAAAGATGGGCAGCAAAGAGAGATATATTAACACACAACACACACACACACACACACACACACACACACACACACTTATAAACCTAAAACACATAAAATAATCAAAGCACACTGGAAATTATTTTGCAAATATTTAATTTTGGAAACAAATTAAACAGAACCCTGCAGCAGAGTGACAGCGAGAGGGGAGATCCGTGCTGTGCGACGTGCAGAGTCAGAGGGGAGACCCGTGCTGTGTGACGTGCAGAGTCAGAGGGGAGACCCACGCTGTGTGACGTGCAGAGTCAGAGGGGAGACCTGCGCTGTGTGATGCGCAGAGCGAGAGGGGAGACCCGTGCTGTGTGACAATCAGAGCGAGAGGGGAGACCCGCGCTGTGCGATGTGCAGAGTCAGAGGGGAGACCCACGCTGTGTGATGCGCAGAGAGAAAGAGGAGAGCCATGCTATGTGAGAATCAGAGCGAGAAGGGAGACCCGCGCTGTGTGACGTGCAGAGTCATAGGGGAGACCCACGCTGTGCGACGTGCAGAGTCAGAGGGGAGACCTGCGCTGTGTGACATGCAGAGTCAGAGGGGAGACCCGCGCTGTGTGACGCGCAGAGCGAGAAGGGAGACCCGTGCTGTGTGATACCCAAACCAAGGGACGGACATCCATGCTGGCTCTACTGGGGAGACCATGAGAAGCAAAACAGCCAAGGGACTGGCTCAGGTTAACCGGGCATGCAGGGACCAGGTCCACTCCTCCAAGGCTGGGAAGGCACAGAAACACAGACAGGAGGGCTCGCTGACCAGGGAGGGAGGAGGGTTGCTGAAGAGTTCAGCTAGAGAGCCAGGATGCTCTGCTGCTGCTAAGCCCTGTGTCAGGACTGACACACAAAAAAACGCAGCAGTGAAAATGTTTATAAAACCAGCCAACAGGAGGCAGCTGTAAATCTGTCTTCTGTTGAAACCCTTCTGAACGTTAACCCCAGTATTTTTGCACGGTCCTTTACCCTGGTTTGCCATGCTTTTTTAATGTGCTTTACTTTAGTTCTCCATGCTTTCACTGTGCTTGATTACACTTTTACTATGGGAAACATTTGTAAGGAAAGGTCTCTGTAGTTTCAAATCCTCCTGCTCCATCCCGGGATCAGTAAACATTTGGGAAGAACACTTTTTGGCAAAATGTGCAGTTTATTAAAATCCACAGTGAAGTGCATTTCTTTCTCTGAGAAATTTCTCATTTTTTCCCCATGAACAATTCATTTACTCATAGCAGTAGATAACTTATTTTTCTGGGATACTCAGAAAACAAACAGGGCAAAGTTAATCTGTGGTGTTGCTTTAAGTTGAAGAGAGTCTCAGAGACAGGGAGCTCCATGTGCTCAGTGCTGAAGAGAGTCTCAGAGACAGGGAGCTCCATGTGCTCAGTGCCGAAGAGAGTCTCAGAGACAGGGAGCTCCATGTGCTCAGTGCTGAAGAGAGTCTCAGAGACAGGGAGCTCCATGTGCTCAGTGCTGAAGAGAGTCTCAGAGACAGGGAGCTCCATGTGCTCAGTGCCAAAGAGAGTCTCAGAGGCAGGGAGCTCCATGTGCTCAGTGCCAAAGAGAGTCTCAGAGGCAGGGAGCTCCATGTGCTCAGTGCCAAAGAGAGTCTCAGAGGCAGGGAGCTCCATGTGCTCAGTGCCGAAGAGAGTCTCAGAGGCAGGGAGCTCCATGTGCTCAGTGCCGAAGAGAGTCTCAGAGGCAGGGAGCTCCATGTGCTCAGTGCCGAAGAGAGTCTCAGAGGCAGGGAGCTCCATGTGCTCAGTGCCGAAGAGAGTCTCAGAGGCAGGGAGCTCCATGTGCTCAGTGCCGAAGAGAGTCTCAGAGACAGGGAGCTCCATGTGCTCAGTGCCGAAGAGAGTCTCAGAGACAGGGAGCTCCATGTGCTCAGTGCCGAAGAGAGTCTCAGAGAGAGTCAGGGAGCTCCATGTGCTCAGTGCTGAAGAGAGTCTCAGAGACAGGGAGCTCCATGTGCTCAGTGCTGAAGAGAGTCTCAGAGACAGGGAGCTCCATGTGCTCAGTGCTGAAGAGAGTCTCAGAGGCAGGGAGCTCCATGTGCTCAGTGCTGAAGAGTCTCAGAGAGGGAGCTCCATGTGCTCAGTGCCAAAGAGAGTCTCAGAGGCAGGGAGCTCCATGTGCTCAGTGCTGAAGAGAGTCTCAGAGAGGGAGCTCCATGTGCTCAGTGCTGAAGAGAGTCTCAGAGAGAGTCTCAGGGAGCTCCATGTGCTCAGTGCTGAAGAGAGTCTCAGAGACAGGGAGCTCCATGTGCTCAGTGCTGAAGAGAGTCTCAGAGAGGGAGCTCCATGTGCTCAGTGCTGAAGAGAGTCTCAGAGAGGGAGCTCCATGTGCTCAGTGCTGAAGAGAGTCTCAGAGAGGGAGCTCCATGTGCTCAGTGCTGAAGAGAGTCTCAGAGACAGGGAGCTCCATGTGCTCAGTGCTGAAGAGAGTCTCAGAGAGGGAGCTCCATGTGCTCAGTGCTGAAGAGAGTCTCAGAGAGGGAGCTCCATGTGCTCCGTGCTGAAGAGAGTCTCAGAGACAGGGAGCTCCATGCGATTTGAAGAACAATACTGCTCTCTCTGTTATTTTGCCCTTTGTCACTTTCTTATACATTTTTTTTTTGGACACATTTACAAAACAATCATACAAAATATTTCTGGGCTGGGTGGAGCACGAGGGTAGATCCACCCTCCCCTTCACCCCACCTCTCCCAAAACAAGTGCACCTAACTCCACGGAGTGAAGACTAACCAGTCAGTTCCTTCCTCTCTCCAAGATGAGGCTCTGGCCACTCCCCAGAGAGAAAAACAAACCAATAGAAAACCAGAGGAAGTGGATTCATTAGAGAGGGAAACAAACAAAAAAATAGGGCCCAATCAGGGGCCAATCAGAACACTTGTTACAAGCACTCGTCATCCAGCCGCCTAGGGAAGGACCCCCATCCCTTCTTCAGTCCATGTGAGTCGCCCACATTCAGGAAACCCTTTTCTGTCACTTATTCATCCCTTATTCCATCATTCAATACAATCTACTCATCACTGTCCCTGTCTCCTTCCGGACACAAAGGAAAACAACTATGAGGAGCTGCTTTCTCTCCTTCGTGTGCAAAATATTCCAAACGTCTGAAATATCAAAATATCAATCTGTAGAGCCCCTGCTGCGCAAGGCCGAGGACAGGGCCTGGGAGTCTGCTGGGAGGGTTACCCAGGCCAGCTCTCCTCTGCACGGCTGGGATCCTGTGTGTGTCAGCGAGTGGAGTGGCTGCCCCTCTCTCCCCGCTCACAGGGTCACCTTGCTCAGCCGGTTGCTCAGGCAGCCCCCCCCGGCAGGCCCGCGGCAGTGTGGCGCTCGAGTGGCTGTGGAGTTTCACCACCCGCCCCCCACAGCCCAGTCCTTGTGTCGCAGGAGGAAGTCGAAGTTGGCCGAGCTGTTCATGGCGTAGAACACATTGGCATTGTCTGGGATCAGCAGCTCTGTGGGAGAGGAGAGGAGCTTATATTATACTAGTTTACCCTGGCTTGCTGTGGTCATTAATACACCCTGGCTTGCTGTGGTTATTAATATGCATTCTCATGCCTCTCTACTCTTTACCATGCTTCCATTGGGCTGAATTACACTTTGCTGTGTTTTGACTGCAGAGAAACTTTGATAAGGTTTTAACAAACACTCAATACTGCTCCATTTAGTTCTATATCTGTTATTGCTGGCTGCAGTCATTACCTGTGTGTGTGTTATTATTATTATTATTATAATTATTATTATTATTCTTGTTCTTAGTTGTATTCCTGTGGGCTGTGTGGTGTTATTCTTGTTCTTGTTGTATTCCTGTGGGCTGTGTGGTGTTATTCTTGTTCTTGTTGTATTCCTGTGGGCTGTGTGGTGTTATTCTTGTTCTTGTTGTATTCCTGTGGGCTGTGTGGTGTTATTCTTGTTCTTGTTGTATTCCTGTGGGCTGTGTGGTGTTATTCTTGTTCTTGTTGTATTCCTGTGGGCTGTGTGGTGTTATTCTTGTTCTTGTTGTATTCCTGTGGGCTGTGTGGTGTTATTCTTGTTCTTGTTGTATTCCTGTGGGCTGTGTGGTGTTATTCTTGTTCTTGTTGTATTCCTGTGGGCTGTGTGGTGTTATTCTTGTTCTTGTTGTATTCCTGTGGGCTGTGTGGTGTTATTCTTGTTCTTGTTGTATTCCTGTGGGCTGTGTGGTGTTATTCTTGTTCTTGTTGTATTCCTGTGGGCTGTGTGGTGTTATTCTTGTTCTTGTTGTATTCCTGTGGGCTGTGTGGTGTTATTCTTGTTCTTGTTGTATTCCTGTGGGCTGTGTGGTGTTATTCTTGTTCTTATTCTTGTTGTATTCCTGTGGGCTGTGTGGTGTTATTCTTGTTCTTGTTGTATTCCTGTGGGCTGTGTGGTGTTATTCTTGTTCTTGTTGTATTCCTGTGGGCTGTGTGGTGTTATTCTTGTTCTTGTTGTATTCCTGTGGGCTGTGTGGTGTTATTCTTGTTCTTGTTGTATTCCTGTGGGCTGTGTGGTGTTATTCTTGTTCTTGTTGTATTCCTGTGGGCTGTGTGGTGTTATTCTTGTTCTTGTTGTATTCCTGTGGGCTGTGTGGTGTTATTCTTGTTCTTGTTGTATTCCTGTGGGCTGTGTGGTGTTATTCTTGTTCTTGTTGTATTCCTGTGGGCTGTGTGGTGTTGTTCTTGTTCTTGTTGTATTCCTGTGGGCTGTGTGGTGTTATTCTTGTTCTTGTTGTATTCCTGTGGGCTGTGTGGTGTTGTTCTTGTTCTTGTTGTATTCCTGTGGGCTGTGTGGTGTTATTCTTGTTCTTGTTGTATTCCTGTGGGCTGTGTGGTGTTATTCTTGTTCTTGTTGTATTCCTGTGGGCTGCGTGGTGTTATTCTTGTTCTTGTTGTATTCCTGTGGGCTGCGTGGTGTTATTCTTGTTCTTGTTGTATTCCTGTGGGCTGTGTGGTGTTATTCTTGTTCTTGTTGTATTCCTGTGGGCTGTGTGGTGTTATTCTTGTTCTTGTTGTATTCCTGTGGGCTGTGTGGTGTTATTCTTGTTCTTGTTGTATTCCTGTGGGCTGTGTGGTGTTATTCTTGTTCTTGTTGTATTCCTGTGGGCTGTGTGGTGTTATTCTTGTTCTTGTTGTATTCCTGTGGGCTGTGTGGTGTTGTATTCTGTTGTTCTTGTTCTTGTTGTATTCCTGTGGGCTGTGTGGTGTTATTCTTGTTCTTGTTGTATTCCTGTGGGCTGTGTGGTGTTATTCTTGTTCTTGTTGTATTCCTGTGGGCTGTGTGGTGTTATTCTTGTTCTTGTTGTATTCCTGTGGGCTGTGTGGTGTTATTCTTGTTCTTGTTGTATTCCTGTGGGCTGTGTGGTGTTATTCTTGTTCTTGTTGTATTCCTGTGGGCTGTGTGGTGTTATTCTTGTTCTTGTTGTATTCCTGTGGGCTGTGTGGTGTTATTCTTGTTCTTGTTGTATTCCTGTGGGCTGTGTGGTGTTATTCTTGTTCTTGTTGTATTCCTGTGGGCTGTGTGGTGTTATTCTTGTTCTTGTTGTATTCCTGTGGGCTGTGTGGTGTTATTCTTGTTCTTGTTGTATTCCTGTGGGCTGTGTGGTGTTATTCTTGTTCTTGTTGTATTCCTGTGGGCTGTGTGGTGTTATTCTTGTTCTTGTTGTATTCCTGTGGGCTGTGTGGTGTTATTCTTGTTCTTGTTGTATTCCTGTGGGCTGTGTGGTGTTATTCTTGTTCTTGTTGTATTCCTGTGGGCTGTGTGGTGTTATTCTTGTTCTTGTTGTATTCCTGTGGGCTGTGTGGTGTTATTCTTGTTCTTGTTGTATTCCTGTGGGCTGTGTGGTGTTATTCTTGTTCTTGTTGTATTCCTGTGGGCTGTGTGGTGTTATTCTTGTTCTTGTTGTATTCCTGTGGGCTGTGTGGTGTTATTCTTGTTCTTGTTGTATTCCTGTGGGCTGTGTGGTGTTATTCTTGTTCTTGTTGTATTCCTGTGGGCTGTGTGGTGTTATTCTTGTTCTTGTTGTATTCCTGTGGGCTGTGTGGTGTTATTCTTGTTCTTGTTGTATTCCTGTGGGCTGTGTGGTGTTATTCTTGTTCTTGTTGTATTCCTGTGGGCTGTGTGGTGTTATTCTTGTTCTTGTTGTATTCCTGTGGGCTGTGTGGTGTTATTCTTGTTCTCCAGGTTGTGTTTGCTCATGGCTCTCGTAATCACCGCTTGGGTCTTGTTGTGACCTGTGAGCTGTGATGGTGTTACACCAACACTTGTTCTTGTTGTATTCCTGTGGGCTGTGTGGTGTTATTCTTGTTCTTGTTGTATTCCTGTGGGCTCAGTGGTGACTTCTTGTTCACACACCCACCCTCACACACACACAGTATGGGGGGGGTGTGTATGTATGTGTCGGTGTGTGGTGTGTGTGGTGGTGTGTGTCGGGGATATGTAAGATGTGTGTGTGTCGGAATTATGTGTGTGGTGTGACCGCTCTCACTCACCCCCCCCCCAGAGATGACCTGCCCCAGTTCATAGTGGTTGGTCTCACCTCGCTCTCCACACACATACTGCTCATGGCTCTCGTAATCACCGCTGGGGTCTTGTCCTGACTAGTGAGCTGTGATAACAAACACCACACACATGACTCCCACCCTCTGCCTCCTCTCCTCCCTCCTTGTACATACATCATTGTTGGCCTGTACCCCCCCCCTCTCAGTGTGGGAGGTGGGGCATGGGGAGGTGTGGAACCAGAGAGACACCACATTGTACTGCCCCCCCCCCCCCCACCCCCCCCCCCCCTGCAGACACCTCTACGTGGGATTGGGATCTGAGAGACATGTGTCTCCAGGATGACGACCTTCCAGGGACATGGAACAGGGGGAGTAACAACCGGACATGGGGGGAGAGGAGAGAGAGGGAGAGAGAGGCGAGAGAGAGGGAGAGGAGTGGTCCCACGAGAACATGTCCAGGGACAACGGCCCAGACATCCCCCTCCCCTCTCCCTCTCCTCTCCTCTCCTCTCTTTCTCTCCTCTCCTCTCCTCTCTCCCCTCTCCTCACCCTCTCCTGCTCTTGTACTCTCTTCCTGTTGCTGGTCTCTCCCTCCCCCTCTCCTCTCCTCTCCTCTCTCCCTCCCTCTCCTCTCTCCTCTCTCTCCTCTCCCCCTCTCCCCACCAGGATGCTCTTGTACAGGTTCCTGTTGCTGGTCTGTACCCCCTCCCCTCTCCTCTCCTCTCTCTCTCCCCTCTCCTCTCCTCTCCTCTCTCCCTCTCTCCTCCTCCCACGAGAACATGTCCAAGGGGGGGAACCCAGACCAGGGGGGGAGAGGACCCCCTCCTCTCTCTCTCTTTCTCTCTCTCCTCTCTCTCCCTCTCCTCACCAGGGTGCTCTTGTACAGGTTCCCGTTGCTGGTCTGTACCCCCTCCCCTCTCCTCTCCTCTCTCTCCTCTCCCTCTCCTCACCAGGGTGCTCTTGTACAGGTTCCCGTTGCTGGTCTGTACCCCCTCCCCTCTCCTCTCCTCTCCTCTCTCTCTCCTCTCTCCCTCTCCTCACCAGGATGCTCTTGTACAGGTTCCCGTTGCTGGCCTGCACGCTGACCCGGATGATGCAGCTGTCCTCGTTCTGCTGGTTGTAGACGGGCAGGGGGAGTGCGCTGGAGCCCGACATGGAGCGCCTGTGCGTGGGGGGGGGCTCCGGCAGCGAGGGGGATGAAGACAAGGTGTCCATGGAGTGGATTGAGGAGCAGGACGAGGACGAGGAGAGCTGGGGATAGACAAGTGGGGGACAGGACTGTCAGGAGGGGGACACCAGCAGACTGTCTAGAGGGGGGCGGGGCTGCACTGGACTGTCACAAGCACATCTGTCTAACTGCCGTGTCTCACTGAACTGAGCTTCTCAATCCCTGTGTGGTTAATAGACCTGGTTAAAGAAGAACGGTATGATCAGGGTGTCAGCGCCTGCCTTTCCTCACAATGCTGTCTGTAATCAAGCTGCTCTCTTTACATGCTTTACACATGTCCATCCTGTGGGTTCGGACTGTTCTTCATAAAGCCTCGGACGCTACTCTGCCTGTGA
Source organism: Polyodon spathula (assembly GCF_017654505.1). NCBI lineage: Eukaryota > Metazoa > Chordata > Actinopteri > Acipenseriformes > Polyodontidae > Polyodon > Polyodon spathula. Next base: position 234,736 of record NC_054547.1, on the reverse strand, counting down.
CTGGCCCTGTGATTGAAGTGCTGGCTGTACCTTCTTCATGGGTGCATCGGGGGTCAGGCAGGCCACCTCAAGCTCCAAGGGGCTGGAGTCGCTAGACGAGATGCTGACCGAGTCCATGCTCTCCCCAGAGCTGCCACTAGGGGGCGACTTGGGGCTCTCCTTCACCGGCGTGCTGCTGGCCACCGCGTCCATACCCAGGAACAATCTGCCAGGAGACAGAGGGGAGGGGAGCAGTCACAGAGGGGTTGATGAGGAGAGGATTCAGAGGAATGGAGAGGAGGAGTCAGATGGGGAGGAGTCAGAGAGGGGAAGTAGAGGGGAGGAGTCAGAGGGGGGAGTGGAGGGGAGGAGTCAGAGAGGGGAGGGGTCATAGGGGGAGGGGTCAGTCTTTGATGAGACTACCAGTCTCTCCAGTGAAGTGATTCTCACAGGCTCAGTCTCTTCACCATGCTCTTGCGAGGCTTTGGGGATGTGGGGCTGCTGTCTGCGACGCCTTCGATCTCACAGGACAGGGAGTAGCTGCACCAGAGAGAGAGATGGAGAAAGAGACAGAGTGAGAGAATGAGAGGGAAAGCACAGAATAAGACTAAGACCACACACTCCAGGCCCTCGGCTCCAACAGTGTGGCTTAGTGGTTATAGCTGAGGGACTGGGAAGGAGGCAGTGTGGTCCAGCACCCCACTCTTGTTAGGAATGAGTATTAAGAGCCTCAGACGCTCCTCACCTCTCCTCGTCAGTTAAATGCTGCTGGCTCCTGAACCAGCGCAGGAAGGCTGGGTTGGCGCTCAGGCAGTAGCTGTTGCAGGCGGACTGCAGGAGCTTGATCTGCGCAATGACCTCAAACTCCTAGAGACAGAGACAGAGAGAGAAGAGAGAGAGCCGGGCAGCAGTGTCAGGGAGAGCAAGACCTGGCACCAGGGTTTCCTTTGACAAGAGCAAAGCTGTCACTTCTTTAAAACACCAGATCTGCAGGGGCATATCAGTGCAAACTCACCCTCCGTCTCTTCTCAAAGTTAATCAGACCACCCTGTGGAAACAAAACAAAACCTGCATTAATCCGAGCTGCTCGAACCCAGGACCCCCCACACTGCAGGGGCGAGTGCACAAGAAGACACTGAATAAAGGTTCGAGTGTCTTAAATAGTATGTCATGTGATATACACAGGATGATGGGAAAATCCTTAACAGTGAGTGGACAATTTCTCATACGTTATCAATAATGCAGGGCTGGGGAGAGAGGAGGAGATGAGGGAGGAGAGTGGAGAAGGGAAGAGAGGGAAGTAAGGAGATGAGGGAGGATAGGAGAGGGGAGGAGATGAGATGAGGGAGGAGAGTGGAGGGGAGGGAATGAGGGAGGAGGAGATGAGGGAGGAAAGTGGAGGGGAGGAGAGGAGAGGAGGAGATTAGGGAGGAGAGAGGAGGAGATGAGGGAGGAGAGTGGAGGGGAGGAGAGCAGAGGCAGAGATGAGGGAGTAGAGTAGATGGGAGGGGAGGAGAGGAAGGAGGAGAGGAGGAAGGAGAGGAGATGAGGAGGGAGAGGAGAAGAGATGAGGGAGGAGATGGGAGGGGAGGAGATGAGGGAGGAGAGGAGAGGAGGGAAGAGAGGGGGAGGAGAGAAGGAGATGAGGGAGGAGATGAGAGGAGGGAAGAGAGGGGGAGGAGAGGAGGAGATGAGGGGAGGAGATGAGGAAGGAGAGGAGAGGAGGGAAGAGAGGGGGAGGAGAGGATGAAATGAGGGAGGAGAGGAGAGAAGGAGATGAGGGAGGAGAGGAGCAGATGAAGGAGGGGAGAAGATGAGGGAGGAGAGGAGGAGATGAAGGAGGGGAGGGGAGGAGAGGAGGGAGGAGAGGGGAGGGGAGGATCCACAGTGAAGAGCACAGCCTGTCTGTACCTCCACGAAGTCTGGCAGCGCAGTGTCCAGCATGGTGAGGTCTGTCAGGAAGGTGCCCAGATAGGGGACAGTGCCCTGCATGGCTCCCTGCAGAGAGACACAAACACACACAGCTCACAGCACAGGAAACAGCCCACTGACTACCAGGAGAGTCGAGCTGAAACCATTTCAAGTAGCCATGAAGTAAACTTTCAGCCAGAATCAGCCGCATCGTTCATCCTTTACCTGGCTGTGGCTTCCTTCAACAGTTCATTACTGTGCATTCAGTGTTGTTAGCATAGCTTTCTAGTACTGCTTACTGAATAGGGAACCTCTAGAGTTTAATAACACAAATTCAGAATGTCTGCTTTTTTCATTGCCCAGGTCGTCCCCCTGATGCGCTTTTTTGTGAACTCAGTCAGGAAGTGTCTCAGTGCAGTACAGTGTAGTTCTCTACAGTGTACACGCCCTGTCTGGATCCCTTGTGTCTCAGTGCAGTACAGTGTAGTTCTCTGCAGTCAGTGCCTGGATCCCTGGATCTCTCCTCTCACTCACCGTGTCTTTCTGCAGCTGCAGCCTCTTCTGAGTGCGTTTCTGGTTTTCTTTCACGCAGCTCTCCAGGTTCGCAAACTTGGAAGTGCCTTCCTATTGGGACACACAGACAGAGTTACAGCAGGTCTAGATACACGCACACACACACTACAACACTACACACACTGACACACTACAGCACTACACACACACTACAACCCTACACACACACACAGACACACACTTACTCCTGCTCTCACCTTCATCAGCAGCTCTCGGCTCGTCAGGTAGTTATTGTTGTCAGAGAAGATATCGGAGAGCTCCTCAAACATCAGCATGCTGTCCCTGTGGGGGAGAGAGAGGGTAAGCAAGGGTCCCAGTGGAGGAGAGAGGCAGGGAGAGAGGGGCAAGGAAAGAAGGGGTAGGGGGAAAAGGGGACAGGGGGAGAGGGAAACAAGAGTCCCCCTCGTCGTCCCTCCTTTGCTCTCAGAGGGGACCCCTCCTTCCCATCTTCCCCCCTCTCCTCTATCCCTGTCTCTCTTCCCCTCCCCCTCTCCATGGTTCCCCCCTCCTAGGGGGAACGGAGAGAAGGGCGGTACCCCTTCTTCCCCTGGTTTGTACTGTGTGTGGGAGAGAGGGGACAGGGGGAGGGAGAAAGGGGAGAGAGAGAAGGGGGGATAGAGGGGCACGGAGAGAAGGGCTGCAGACTCACTTGGGGACACTGGCCCAGGTCCTCTTCAGCCGATAGATGGGATTGGACTGGAGAGCCGAGATGATCGCTCGCAAGGAGGAGAAGTTCTTCCGGATCCGGCATTCCTGGGAGACACAGGATTCCAATCAGAACAGGGCTGAAATTCCATTGAGGGGATAAATAAAACGCTGTGTTTGTTCTGTCTGTTGCAACACTAGGTAACAGGCAGGCACAGTGCTGCTTTACAAAGACAATTACAACAAGAATATGAAGTTTAACGTGTGCTTTTCATACGTCTCGTACACACACAGGCCCACTCTTCCTGTTATGTTAATGCTGGCAACACTCCCTCGCTCTCACATTCTTTCTTTCCACTGGAATCCTACCTCCGCAGAGCAGCACAGCTGAGAAAATACAGAACTTCAAATAAACAGCAGAAAAATAATAATACTGGAAAACTGCCCAGGCTGTCTGGCAGCAGGAGAGTGTTCTTCACCATCCCTCTCACCAGCACTCCCACCAATCCACACAGTCTGCAGCACAGTGCTGGCCCCCCACCCCCCTGGGGCACATCTCTATTTATAGATCTGTCGACAGTCACTCCCTCTTGTTAGTTGGGGTGCAAGCTGTATTTGTTGGCTTATTTATTTGTCCAAACATTTGCAAACATACAAAAGAGTATAGATTCAATGCAGCTTTCTATGAATAGCGCTTGTGTGTTCGTCTGGTGTTTGAAATGTTTGAATGTGTTAAACTCTGATCTGTTTCCGCCCCTCTCTATTCCTCGCCCTGGCTGCACGTACCTGCGCGATGTTGATCCACTTCTCGATGACCCTGGCACGGTGCTGTGGCTTCAGGTCCCGGCCCCTCAGCACGGTGCACACCACACACTTGGTAAGGTTGTTGAACTGGGTGATGGTGGCGCGGACGGTGGTTGCAATGTGCTTGTTCTCCTTCTTGTCTCTCTGGGACCAGATGGAGCCGAGGCAGTGGTGAGGGATCACTTTCTTATAGAGCTCCTGGGGAGAGGGGAGGGGGAGTTAGAACAGGGCTGAGCTCAGAGCTCCTCACTCCCACCGCAGCACTCTCTCTAACCACTGAGCTCCTCAATCCCACTGCAGCACTCTCTCTAACCACTGAGCTCCTCAATCCCACTGCAGCACTCTCTCTAACCACTGAGCTCCTCACACTAACTGCAGCACTCTCTCTAACCACTGAGCTCCTCACACTAACTGCAGCACTCTCTCTAACCACTGAGCTCCTCACACTAACTGCAGCCCACTCTCTCTAACCACTGAGCTCCTCACACCCACCGCAGCACTCTCTCTAACCACTGAGCTCCTCACTCCCACCGCAGCACTCTCTCTAACCACTGAGCTCCTCAATCCCACCGCAGCACTCTCTCTAACCACTGAGCTCCTCAATCCCACCGCAGCACTCTCTCTAACCACTCAGCTAACCACTGAGCTCCTCACTCTCACTGCAGCACTCTCTCTAACCACTGAGCTCCTCAATCCCACCGCAGCACCTCAATCAGCACTGCAGCACTCTCTCTAACCACTGAGCTCCTCACACTCACCGCAGCACTCTCTCTAACCACTGAGCTCCTCAATCCCACCGCAGCACTCTCTCTAACCACTGAGCTCCTCAATCCCACCGCAGCACTCTCTCTAACCACTGAGCTCCTCAATCCCACCGCAGCACTCTCTCTAACCACTGAGCTCCTCAATCCCACCGCAGCACTCTCTCTAACCACTGAGCTCCTCACACTCACTGCAGCACTCTCTCTAACCACTGAGCTCCTCACACTCACTGCAGCACTCTCTCTAACCACTGAGCTCCTCACACTCACCGCAGCACTCTCTCTAACCACTGAGCTCCTCAATCCCACCGCAGCACTCTCTCTAACCACTGAGCTCCTCAATCCCACCGCAGCACTCTCTCTAACCACTGAGCTCCTCAATCCCACTGCAGCACTGTGGAAAGTGACCCAGTTTCTGTGTGTCTCGTGAGCTGTGGTTTCTGATAATCATTTCATTTCACACTGTGCTGCTCAATTGTTTCAAAGTCGTGGTTTTTAATGTAAGCGTGTATGTGGCAGAGCAAAGCTCTGCTCTTTAGAAATTGGCAGGGATGGGGTTAAATTCCCCTACCTGCCTTGGTTCATTGTGTTCAGGTGGCTGGGGTTGATTAGTTGATTAGGTTAATTAATTGCTTTGTTTTGGCCCTTGTGCCATTTCATGTTTGTGTTTATAATAAAATAGTTATTTTTTTGAACTCCAGACTGTCTCTGGGCCTCTATCCACTCACCAGCCTGCCACATTTGGTGTTAGAAGTGGGATAGCGCCACCTAGAGGCCCAGAGACAATCTGGAGTTCAAAAAAATAACTATTTTATTATAAACACAAAAATGAAGGGCACAAGGGCCAAAACAAAGCAATTTACACACAAAATAAACAAAATAAAGCAAAAATACACTCACAAAAATAAAGGTTTCCAGGCCGGGCAATGCCTTCACTGGATTCAAAACATTCAAAAATCACAAACACCAACCAGCTTCCTCAGCTCCCTCCTCCCAAATGAAAAGCAGAGGCCTCCTTTTATGTCAGGTGGCTGGGCACTGATTGATCGTTAATTAAACTAATCATCTAATCAACCCCAGCCACCTGAACACAATGAACCAAGGCAGGTAGGGGAATTTAACCCCATCACTGCCAATTTCTAAAGAGCAGAGCTGTGCTCTGCCACAGTGTAACTTTCCACAGCACACTCGCACAACATGTTCTTAGCAGTGCCAAAGCAACCCTTAATATCGACGTTAAGCAACTTGTTAACTGAGCAAGTGGGCAAAAACATGTGTCTGTTTCTCCAGCAGCACTGGCACTCACACAGCGTTTGAGGGCTTTGCATTCCCCCCAGTTCATATTCCCCATCCTAACTCTGAGGAGCATGGTCTGTTAAAGAGTTCCTGAGACATGCCCCGCCACTCCCTGCCCTCCACTCCACTCTCCGTTCCCCCGCTCCACTGCTCCACTCTCCAGCCGCTTTCCTGCGCTACTCCCCCACTCCCCGGATCCCTCCCCCACTCTCCTCTCCCCTGCTCTCCGTATTCCTCCCCACTCTCTGCTCCCCAGCTCCCTCCCCACTCCCCAGATTCCTTCCCACTCCCTGCTCCCTGCTCCTCGGATCCCTCCCCTGCTCCACTCTCCCGCCACTCTCCTGCTCTACTCCCCCACTCCCCGGATCCCTCCCCCACTCTCCTCTCTCTGCTCCCCGCTCCCTGCTCCCCGGATCCCACCCCTGCTCCCCACTCCCTGCTCCCCCGCTCCACTCTCCTGCCGCTCTCCTGCTCTACTTCCCCACTCCTCGGATCCCTCCACCACTCTCTGCTGCCCGCTCCCTGCTCCCCGGATCCCTCCCCACTCTTCTCTCCCCTGTTCCGCGCATTCCTCCCCACTCTCCGCTCCCCAGATCCCTCCCCACTCCCCGCTCTCCGGATCCCTCCAAACTCCCCAGATTCCTTCCCACTCCCTGCTCCCTGCTCCCCGGATCCCTCCCCTGCTCCCCTGCTCCACTCTCCCACCGCTCTCCTGCTCTACTCCCCCACTCCCCGGATCCCTCCCCCACTCTCCTCTCCCCTGCTCTCCGCTCCCCGGATCCCTCCCCTGCTCCCCACTCCCTGCTCCCCCGCTCCACTCTCCCGCCGCTCTCCTGCTCTACTTCCCCACTCCTCGGATCCCTCCACCACTCTCTGCTGCCCGCTCCCTGCTCCCCGGATCCCTCCCCACTCTTCTCTCCCCTGTTCCGCGCATTCCTCCCCACTATCCAATCCCCAGATCCCTCCCCACTCCCCACTCTCTGGATCCCTCCACACTCCCCAGATCCCTCCCCTGCTCCCCTGCTCCCCACTCCCTGATCCCCTGCTTCTGCTCTCCTGCTCCCTGCTCCCCTTCTCCCCGTTCCCCTGCTCCACGGATCCCTCCCCACTCCCTGCTCCCCTGCTCCCCGCTCCCCTGCTCCCCGGATCCCTCCACCACTCTCCGCTCCCCTGCTCCCCACTCCCCTGCTCCCCGCTCCCCTGCTCCCAGGATCCCTCCCCGCTCACTGCGTCCATGAAGGTCAGCTGCTCCGCCACCAGGTCTTCCGGAATGCTCAGGAAATCCTCAGCAGCGTCGACCTCCACTTCCTCATCCTCACCGAGGCAGAAGCTGCTGTTGGCATGGAAACCACCTGGGCAGGAAGCAGGAAGAATAAGAGCTGCCCTCACCCCAAGCAGGAGGGACGGTGCCTCTGCCTTCCTGCAGCTGCTCAGACACAGGCAGTGTGCATCTTCACATAGGGTCAGGGCTTACTACAGTTACACTAAGTGGTTACACACTGGGGTCAAGCCGTTCACTATTCCCAGACGAAAAAGAAACAACTTCACACATACTCACAAGCAGCCCCTAAATGAAACGTCTGTCATTTGTTTTTTACTTTATTGGGAGCTGTAAGGAGTTGGGAGTTGTAATGATGATATCCATGAATGAACTGGCATCTCATCCCACTGAACTGGATGCAGACGCAAGGGCTGGATGTGAATCTCTAACTTCAGGGCTCAAAGACCAACACCTCATCATTCTGCAGTGGAGAGCTCAGTGTGGGTCTCTAGGGGCAGGTCTGTTCCAGTGTGTTTGCTTGCTCTCTGCCGTGGAGAGCTCAGTGTGGGTCTCTAGGGGCAGGTCTGTTCCAGTGTGTTTGCTTGCTCTCTGCAGTGGAGAGCTCAGTGTGGGTCTCTAGGGGCAGGTCTGTTCCAGTGTGTTTGCTTGCTCTCTTGCTGAGGACTGTGTGAGTGAATAGCTTTGAAAGTGTGCTGGTACTGTTCACACTCACCCTCGCTCTCCGACTCGCTCCAGTCCTGCCTCTGCAGCTGCTCCAGCAGGTTCTGGGCTCGCCTCACTGGGTCGGAGCCCGGCACGGTCCTGTGCAGGTACTCCAGAACCTTGTGTAGGCTGGGGTACTCAGGGGGCTGGTGGAAATCCTCGGGGCACTGATCCAGCCAGGCACGCAGGATGGAGGCGATGGCACTGCGGTTAGGGGAGGGATGGAGAGAGGGTGAGGGTCAGGGGCTTACAGTAACACACACGCACACACACACACTAGAAGTCTCTTACTTGCGCACAGCTGCTTTGCTGTCAGGGGGGCTGGTGGGGCTGCCAGGCTCGTCACTGCCAGTGCTCTCCAGGTTCGCGTACCTGAGTGGAGAGAGAGAGAGAGAGAGAGAGAGAGAGAGAGAGAGAGAGAGAGAATTACACACAGAGAGGCAAAATGTGTTCCTGTGCTGCTCTGTTACTGCATATGTTAAAGTTAACAAGTACAGTAGTCTTCAAATAATTAGACCCACACCGAGAAGATATACATACAGATCCCTCCCTGCTCCCTCTCTAGCCCCTCCATGCACCCTCACCTCTCGCCTCTCCTTACTCCCTCACCCCTCCCTGCTCCCTCGCCCCTCCATGCACCCTCGCCCCTCCATGCACCCTGACCCCTCCATGCCCCTCGCCCCTCCTACCTGCCCCTCGCCCCTCCATGCCCCTCACCCCTCGCCTCTCCCTGCTCCCTCGCCCCTCCATGCACCCTCACCCCTAGCCCGGAGCGGGGAGGGACTCCCTCACCCCCTCAATGCTCCCTCGCCCCTCCTCACCCCTCGCCCCTCCCTGGAGGGACGAGGGACTCCCCCTCGCCCCACCCTCACCCCTCGCCCCTCGCCCCTCGGGGACCTGTCGAGCAGCATCCCTCACCCCTCCCTGCTCCCTTGCCCCTCCCTGCTCCCTCGCCCCACCCTCACCCCTCGCCCCTCGCCCCTCTCTGCTCCCTCACCTGTCGAGCAGCAGTCCCAGCACGTCCGCAGGGCTGGCGAAGGCCCGGTATGTGGACAGGAAGATGCTGATGTAAGTGAAGTCGTTGTCCCCGAAGGCAGTCAGCAGCGTCTCCACCAGCCGCTCCAGCGTCCCGGCCTTGATGGAGCGGATCTTACACGTCTCTAGCTGGCTGATCGTGTGACCGGGGGGCAGCCGGTCACCATCCACCTGGGGGGGGGACAGAGCAGAGGACTGACGGACAGGGCTGGACACAGTGCACACTGTGGCAGATGAATGGAGACTCTCTCTTTGACAGCTGGAGAAGGATAAGGTTGTGTTCCCTTTATCTGACAGGGCACCCTGCTCTCTCCCTCCTCCCTCTCTACTCATTCTCCTTCCCTTTCCTTCCCTCTCCCAGATCACGAATGTTGTGCTCCTGCTTTGCTCCTAGACCGCTTGCAGATGTATCCTGGCAGTCTTGGGAGAGAGGGAGGCATTGTGGGTACAGCAGTAAAGAGAGAAGCCTTAGCTTTAGCACGCTAGAACAGGAAACCATTCAATCTGGTTTTAATCAAATCCTGTCTCTCTCTCTCTCTCTCTCTCTCTCTCTCTCTCTCTCTCTCTCTCTCTCTCTCTCTCTCTCTCTCTCTCTATCTCTCTCTCTCTTTCTCTCTCTCTGATTGTAAAAAAAGAACAACACTTTTTTTTTCTTTTCCTCCACGAGTACAAACTCTTGTTCCATTTGAATGAGATTCTGGAGCTTGTCAGAAAAACATTTCATTCGAGGGAACTATCTGCTGACCTCAGGGAAAAAAAACAGACAACACAAACATTGCTTTCTTTTCTGAGAGAGGGGGCCAAGAAGATTGGGGGAACCCTGCCCTCTGCTCCCACTCCCACAGTAAAAGCACAGCAAAGTGGAATAAAGCACAATGAAGTCATGGCCAAGTATAGAAAAGCATTGTAAACAATAGCGAGGTTTGGTAATGCATATTAATAAACAAGGCAAACAAGGCATGATAGAACTACGGGGAAAGCAAGGTAAGGCATCGTATGTTTGCTCTATCTATCACAGCAGACATCGCGATGATTCATTGCTGTGAGTCTTTCATAAAAGCGGAATCCTGTTTCCTCGTCCTTAGCGACTGGGACTTGAACTTTGCAGGAGCTCTGGATGGGAGTCTGTGTGAGGGGAGCACCACTGTGGAGAACACACACACAGGGGGTCTGGTGCGAGCAGAGCTGGGTGGAGTCCCCACTGCCCTGAGAGAGGAGCTGGGCGGAGTCCTCGCTGCCCTGACAGAGGAGCTGGGTGGAGTCTCCACTGCCCTGAGAGAGGAGCTGGGCGGAGTCTCCACTGCCCTGAGAGAGGAGCTGGGTGGAGTCCCCACTGCCCTGAGAGAGGAGCTGGGCGGAGTCCTCGCTGCCCTGACAGAGGAGCTGGGTGGAGTCTCCACTGCCCTGAGAGAGGAGCTGGGCGGAGTCTCCACTGCCCTGAGAGAGGAGCTGGGCGGAGTCTCCACTGCCCTGAGAGAGGAGCTGGGCGGAGTCTCCACTACCCTGAGGAGCTGGGCGGAGTCTTCACTGCCCTGAGAGAGGAGCTGGGCGGAGTCTCCACTGCCCTGAGAGAGGAGCTGGGCGGAGTCTCCACTGCCCTGAGAGAGGAGCTGGGCGGAGTCTCCACTGCCCTGAGAGAGGAGCTGGATGGAGTCCTGCGTGGGCTCTCTCTATCGCTTCTTGAATCAGAAACCAGGGCCTGCGTTGCATCAGCTGGGAATTCCAGAGAAAGAGCCGGCTCTCTTTTACAGTAAGAAAACGAGATCCAACAGGCTGCAGAGAGCCACCCCAGCCAAAGATCAGCCATCGTCGTGTTTATTAATATACTTTACCCCCAGCCAGCGCGCTCCCTTGTTCAGACCTGTATTAAGCTGTCTTGCTGTTTCCTGGGAGGCAGGGTGCTCTGTACTCACCCCCAGCCAGCGTGCTCCCTTGTTGGCAGCCTGTTGGATCTGGACCCTCTTGAGTGTGACACTGTAGACGGCTCCCTCCTCCACCTCCTCTCCCCAGTCCTGGACGGAACTCTGCTGTGGGGAACAGACAGTGGTCACCAGCCAATCAGGAGACACCGCCTTAACCCAACCAGCCAAGTAGGAGGCATCCCCTAACCCAACTAGCCAATCTCAACAAAACAGCCAATCGAGAGACACACCCCCTAACCCAACCAGATATCTGAGAGACATTTTGAAACCCAAACAGCACAATCAGTCATCTGAGAGACAGCACCCCACACCCCTCCCCTCCAACACACACAACAACAACTCAAATGTATAGAGCGCCTTAGAATGACAAAGACCCCAAACAACCAACCAAGAGACACCCCCAAACAGGGTCGCTGGAGCTAGGGGTGCGGAATCACCCTCTGGCCTTGCATGGCTTCCATCATATACAGGGGTTACAGTTTTGTTCAATGGCTTTCAGCACCCCCTCCTTTAAAAATTGTTCTAGTGCCACTGTCCCCAAACCCAACCAGCCAATCAGCTTGCAGTCTCTGTGGTCACTGTGTACCCCTCAGATTTCCTCGCTCTCCCCTCTCCAGAATGACCAGTCCCGGCTCCAGTCCCTTTCCTGGTTTTTGGTACAGCCGCGGGCACTAAATACGTGTTTTTACAATCTGTGTTGTTTTCCAGCGCACACAACCAGAGACAAACTGCTCTTTAACAGCCCAGAAAAGCACAAGACCTGCTTGAATCAAAAACCCGGAGTGACATCAAGCCATCGCCAGCTTAAACCCAAGCAATGCGCACATATCTACTAAACGGTAAGAAATCTCAACTGGCCAGCATGCAGCCTTACCTCTCCACTTCGACAGCCACCCTGTGCAGAAACCTGCTCCCTGTGTGAATGGAGGAGCGCGGAGCTGCTGCCTTTGAGCCTGCACGTCCTAACCCCACCGCCCCGTTTACTTCAGGATACCCCACACTGGCGATGCAACGCGAAAACAAGCACAGCCTCACCTATCCCAAAGCGCCTGGAGCCCGCTTACAACAACGCGCTAAACACTGACATTCCGGCCCATGCCTCAGACAAGCGGTTACATTGCAATACAGACACCGCGACATCCCCATGCTATTGATTAAAATACATTATATTACTCTCAACATACCAGGAGGGTATCGAGCACTATAACAAGAATGCCTTCTATACAGCCACTACTGCTGCGTTAAATGTGCTGCAGAATTACAATATCGAACAACGTCATCATTTCCACTACACTGGAGACAATGGTAATCGGGTTTTAAAAATCCGAAACACTTCAAAACGCAATGTCACCCTGTATATCATATTACTAATCTCTATATGTAATAAACACATTGCACTGATGTGTGTGTCTCGAGCAGCTGTATGTGACGTGCCTGTATTGTCCTGCAATAAACACAAGTTTACATTGAAGCGAGTCAGTGCGCTTCAGAGCCGAGCTGCGTCATCCAGTCAATAAGATACTGTAACTGGGAGCAAGATTCGCCGAGTTCGACATCAACCCGCCAAGCAAGCAGACAGCTTTGAAAGCGTTACAGGCAACACAGCGAAGCAAAAAAGTGCTTAACAAAAATAATGACTTAGCAGAGAACTGGAATGAATCGTAAGCAGATAGTCTCCAACTACGAAACTATAATGAAGTAATGTTTGTAAAATGTGCAGCGACTGTCCTCTGCATTCAATAATAATAATAATAATAATAATAATAATAATAATAATAATAATAATAATAATAATAATAATAATAATAGCGGCAGTCCTCTCTGTGTTCAATATTAATTTCTTTACACTGAAGAAAGTTGTTTTCAGCACCGTTCCTAAGCTGGTATTACGATTGTTGAATTGCGCCGCTGTTGAACCAAAAACATTTTAAAAAATAATAGATGTTTCTTGTTAAACAAAATCAAGCTTTGTTATCGTTACCGCAGGTGGAGCGAATAAACAAATACAAAGGAGACCGCCCCAGTGCGAATCAAACCCGCAGCACGACTGAAACACAGAGCGGTGCAGAAATCATAAAGCACCGTGAACTTATTCCAGCATCACAGCTGCATTAGCAGTGGGACCGCTTTCCCAGTTACTGCTCGCTAACACCACTGCAGCACTCTATCACAGCTGCATTAGCAGTGGGACCGCTTTCCCAGTTACTGCTCGCTAACACCACTGCAGCACTCTATCACAGCTGCATTAGCAGTGGGACCGCTCTCCCAGTTACTGCTCGCTAACACCACTGCAGCACTCTATCACAGCTGCATTAGCAGTGGGACCGCTCTCCCAGTTACTGCTCGCTAACACCACTGCAGCACTCTATCACAGCTGCATTAGCAGTGGGACCGCTTTCCCAGTTACTGCTCGCTAACACCACTGCAGCACTCTATCACAGCTGCATTAGCAGTGGGACCGCTCTCCCAGTTACTGCTCGCTAACACCACTGCAGCACTCTATCACAGCTGCATTAGCAGTGGGACCGCTCTCCCAGTTACTGCTCGCTAACACCACTGCAGCACTCTATCACAGCTGCATTAGCAGTGGGACCGCTTTCCCAGTTACTGCTCGCTAACACCACTGCAGCACTCTATCACAGCTGCATTAGCAGTGGGACCGCTCTCCCAGTTACTGCTCGCTAACACCACTGCAGCACTCTATCACAGCTGCATTAGCAGTGGGACCGCTCTCCCAGTTACTGCTCGCTAACACCACTGCAGCACTCTATCACAGCTGCATTAGCAGTGGGACCGCTCTCCCAGTTACTGCTCGCTAACACCACTGCAGCACTCTATCTGCATTAGCAGCCGCTAGTTACTGCTCGCTAACACCACTGCAGCACTCTATCACAGCTGCATTAGCAGTGGGACCGCTTTCCCAGTTACTGCTCGCTAACACCACTGCAGCACTCTATCACAGCTGCATTAGCAGTGGGACCGCTCTCCCAGTTACTGCTCGCTAACACCACTGCAGCACTCTATCACAGCTGCATTAGCAGTGGGACCGCTCTCCCAGTTACTGCTCGCTAACACCACTGCAGCACTCTATCACAGCTGCATTAGCAGTGGGACCGCTTTCCCAGTTACTGCTCGCTAACACCACTGCAGCACTCTATCACAGCTGCATTAGCAGTGGGACCGCTCTCCCAGTTACTGCTCGCTAACACCACTGCAGCACTCTATCACAGCTGCATTAGCAGTGGGACCGCTTTCCCAGTTACTGCTCGCTAACACCACTGCAGCACTCTATCACAGCTGCATTAGCAGTGGGACCGCTCTCCCAGTTACTGCTCGCTAACACCACTGCAGCACTCTATCACAGCTGCATTAGCAGTGGGACCGCTTTCCCAGTTACTGCTCGCTAACACCACTGCAGCACTCTATCACAGCTGCATTAGCAGTGGGACCGCTTTCCCAGTTACTGCTCGCTAACACCACTGCAGCACTCTATCACAGCTATCACATTAGTGGGACCGCTGCTGCTCGCTAACACCACTGCATTAGCAGTGGGACCGCTTTCCCAGTTACTGCTCGCTAACACCACTGCAGCACTCTATCACAGCTGCATTAGCAGTGGGACCGCTTTCCCAGTTACTGCTCGCTAACACCACTGCAGCACTCTATCACAGCTGCATTAGCAGTGGGACCGCTCTCCCAGTTACTGCTCGCTAACACCACTACAGCACTCTTCTTTATCACATGTGTTGACAACAGTGGCTTACAAAGTTCATGAATGTTTGTGTATTTTTGCTGTAAAATATTTGCAATACAAGCTGAATTACTAACGAAATCTTTTTTTTTTTTAAAGTAGTGTGCGACAATGAGAATATTAATAACCGAAGTCACTGTGTTATGGTTTGAGCCCCCTGTCCGTCCATCCATTACTTTCCCATACTAAACTAGAAGAACGCCCCCAATCCATCCATCCATCACAACACCCACTCTTTCACTCCATCGCTCCGTCGCACATAAACACCCAACAAAAGCAAAAAAAGCAACCAAAAATAAAAACTAAAACTGCTTTGCAAAAATAAATGAAGAAGTTGCACAGTTACCATTTTATGTTCCCCCCCCCCCCCTCCTCTCTCTCTCCCTCTCTCTCTCTCTCTCTCTCTCTCTCTCTCACACACACAGACGTGGATTATTTCAGCCAGACTGTTCAATAGCAGATTGCACAATGGGAGGAATTCCTCCAGTTGAGACATGATGGAGGAAAGAGAGAGAGGGAAGGGGGTTCCCACAATTGAGCAATTCCGTTTAGTTTCAATTTACTCGATGATATAGTATTTGGTTTTCATTGTGTATTATGTATATTATTATTATTATTATTATTATATATTATTATGTATATAGTCTGTGTGAGATTTGCTTTTATTGTATTTTTCATCATGCTTCAGTTTGGGTTTGTCAGTGTTTCAGCACAGACAGTGATGTGCAGTTTGGGTTTGTCAGTGTTTCAGCACAGACAGTGATGTGCAGTTTGGGTTTGTCAGTGTTTCAGCACAGACAGTGATGTGCAGTTTGGGTTTGTCAGTGTTTCAGCACAGACAGTGATGTGCAGTTTGGGTTTGTCAGTGTCAGTAAGTGTGTGTGTTGGGGGGGCGTGGTCCACCTGTCACTGTGTGTGTGTGCATGTTTGTCAGTCAATGCTTATCTAAGCGTTTTAGTTAAAACATGTTTTGTGGTTATTTTTCATAGTCTTGCCTGTGCTTTAGCTGTCCTTGTTATTTGTTTGGTTTTGCCGAGTCCTCTCGTCTCTGACTCAGCACTTGAGTGGCTTGTTTCAGAAGAGCGGCTGGAGAGATAGCAGGCCGCTGCTTCACATCTGGAGTGCAGCTGGTTCTCAGGGTCTGCTCGTTGCTGTGACGTCACATTCGGTGAGTCTGGAGTCTCCCTGGAGACTGAGGTGCGCAGCCAGCCTCATTCCCAGTATCCCCATGGCTCTGGGAAGCTCCTCTCGTTGTCGAGAGTGCAGGATGGGAAAGGCCACGACACCTTGCATCTAATGAACCCCACTGTCTACAGTCTGAGAGCCACTGAGACCTGACTCCTAGCTGTCTGAAAAATCAATATAGAAATCCTGAACCCACAATTCAATGGGATGCGGTCAGTACGCTTTTAAAACAGAAAGTAGCAGGAAGTGAATTAAGAGCTCAGACAGTGGGATCTGTAACAGTGTGCTGTCACTGATAACATATCATTCAAACGTGCTGTCACTTTGTACTGGTAACATATCATTAAAATTGTCTCACAGAGGAGAGGGGGGTCTCTTCAACACCACAATAAACAGTAAGTGTTTCAACAAAATAAACCAGCAGTGGCATGATCTTCTGTGTACGAGCAACGTGTGAGCATGCGTGTGAATTTGTGTGACAGTGTGCTCTACATCCTGAACGCTCCAATTAAAATATTAAACTGTACATTCAAAATAAACAAAGTGATCTCATACTTGTGGACCTCAGAAGTTACCAGACTGATTTACCTCTTGTAACTTTTCAAAGCACTTCTTTTCAACAGAGACCCAGGCACTGCACCATTAACAAACTGCAGATCAGTTAAACAAACATTAACAATAGGAGAGAGATTGTACTGCATTATTTCAAATAAACACAAAGCATAACGCTGACAAAACCTTGTTCAGATCTCAACCAGCTCCCAGCGAGAAACAGGAGGCAGCCTTACCCCTAAACCCAACCAAACCCAACCCTAACCCTTACCCTGGCTGATTCTTTACTTCCCTCCTCTTCCATCTGCAGATGTTGTTTTTTTAATAAGGTTTATAAACCAGATGCTGTGTCTCAGTGCTCTATCCAGCATGAATAATCCAGTATATCTCCTAATAAGTGAGAGTGGCCGCATTGTAATCCCAGACAGTGCAGTCAGTGGCTCGGTCTCTCTTAAGAGGCAGTAAGATTAGGAGCTTTTTTTTTTGTTTTTATAACAACAGGAGCCAGAAGAGGAGGTGGGGTCCAAAATCTACAGAATACCATTTTTTAGAGATTAAAGCCTCTCCCTCGCCTGTCTCTGCCTGCCTGTAGTTTAAGTAAGTAGGATTGCAGAGCGTGGGGTCACTCACTTATGAGGAATCATGATAAGCCCTGAGGGGTCCTGAGTGAGAGGCTCATACGACAGCATTCACATGGCTAGCTCTTGGACCACAGATTCAACTCAGGGGGATGGGGGGGGGGGGGGGGGGGGGGGTCATTTGTTCCAGAATCAAAACAGAGCCCTAACCCCGACCAGACTAAACCAACAGTTTGAAGAGACCTTGTTATCAGCCTGGTGATACAGGCGGTAGCACCAGCAGCAACACCACTGCACTTACATAGCGCATTTTAACCCTTCCAACTGAACTCCTGTGAGCACAGTGCACGGCCAGGGGTGCATGCAGATACTAATTCAGTGAGATACAATGAGCAAGACCATGTAACGCCTTATGAGAAGGAACAGGATCTTAAAATCAGCTCTAGAGACAGATACATGAGCCAGGAGTTCAGCTCTTCACACAAGCAGTGAAACTGAGATCCTGCCCCTGCTCTCCCAGAGAGAGGGGGGCTGCAGACAAGCTGATTTATTACAAACTGCACTGTGCCTTTTACTGCAGAAGACACACAGTGCTGCTGAAGCAGCCACACTGCAGCGGATTAGAAATGATTAAACTGCCATGTAAGTATGATTGGAATTATTTCCTTGAATGAATGCAGTACTGCAGCAGCAGTAAATAACGGTATATTTAGCTTTATTACTAAAGATGAAGTTTGAATTCCCTCCTTCCCCCTCATGAACACATGCAGCACACTAATGAGAAAGAGAGAGAATGTGAGTGAGGAAGGTCTGCTCCTTGAACAAACACAAGCCTGGAACGCTGAATTGCTGTTTGAGCCCCCTTTTGATTTGTGTGTTGGACTTCAGCCTGTCATTCAGAGGATACTTGTGACCTGCTGTCAAAAAACTCGGCCAGTCTTTAATTAACTCCTGCTTTTTTAAAAGAGAAAATTCAATGTAAATAACACAAAACTGAGAAGCAAATAGTTTTAGATTGCTAAAAGGCCAGGAATAGTAGTACTTAAGTTGTTGGGGCTTTGTGTGTGTGTGTGTCTCTGTATGAGTGCGTGTGTGTCTCTGTGTATAAGTGTGCGTGTGTGTGTGTGTCTGTCTCTGTGTGTCTGTGTATATGAGTGTGTGTATGTGCGTGTGTGTGTGTCTCTGTATGAGTGCGTGTGTGTCTCTGTGTGTCTGTGTATATGAGTGTGTGTGTATGAGTGTGTGTATGTGCGTGTGTGTCTGTGTATGAGTGTGTCTCTGTGTGTGTGCGTGTGTGTCTCTGTGTATAAGTGTGTGTGTGTGTGTGTGTGTCTCTGTCTGTGTCTGTGTATCAGTATGTGTATGTGTAATCACTAGACCTTTTTAATGCTTGCATATATTTTGTATCACTGGCTGCCGTCTGCATTGTTATTGGAACGCATGTCTGCTTGCGAGGGAACGTTCTGTAATAATAATCCAACAATCTCCACTAAGAATTTGTTTTTGTGAACGATTCCACTCCGGCGTCAATACTGGATCCCAGTAAAACCAGTAATGCTAAAGCAGTTACACAGGCGCTTTGCTCTGATGACAGTCCAGTTTGTTTTGCATTCACCCTGCCTGGGCACCTCAGATCATTCGTAAACAAGTCTTACACCCTGCCTCCCCCTTGCCCCTCAGCAGATCTCCTGACCTATTCTACAGTACAGTCCGTGACTGAAGACAGTATAGTCTTTGCCCCGAGACCTGTAGAACATTTCTTATTGCACATTAACTTTCTCTACTGCCAGATCTATTCCTGTTTCAAAGCGTCCTGTGACATTACTGCACTGTGCAATAGTTATAAATTATTCAACGAGTCTGCGTTAATCAGCTGTAACCCCCCCCCCCCCCCCCCCCCCCCCCCCCCCCCCCCCCCCCCCCCCCCCCCCCCCCCCCCAACTAGCAGTGATACACTGCCACTTAGAAGTTTTCCCATGGTTATATTATGCATTTACCATGTTTTGCTTTGTTTTGTAATATGCTTTATCATACCTGTCTGTGCATTACAATGCTCACCTAAGCTGCATCGTGCTTTCACTGTGCTTTATTACACTTTACAAAGCCGGTGTCTGGGCCCTGGTCCTCTGTTAAGCTCCCACACATGACCTGCATAAAGAGTTCTTTGTTCCAGAAAAATGGAAACATCTTGCACAACCAGTGAATAGCCTTAATCTTGTTCAGAAACAGGGCTGTTTCCCTTACCAGAAAAAACACAAAACAAAATACTTGTAAACATATTAACAGTCATTACCACGTCCACCACCAGCTTGAAAAACAACTCCAGCTCAGTGGAGAGGGTGGTTAGCCTGCAGTGCGGCTAATGGGATGGAAACATCATTAAAACATAGGTTTCTGCTTATTAGATTAACTATGGAACAAAATCACCAGCTTTCTTGAAGAAGAGGCTTTTGAGGTCTTGAAAGCTAGTGCTTTTGTATCATAGCTAATCTAATAAGCAATATTGCATCTTTACATATATTATTACTGTAACCTTGATTAACACGGAAAAACCAGTCTCTTAAATCTTCTAAATGTGTGTCTAGTGGAATCGCCTGCCGTGTTTCACAGCTCCTCTAACGCTCTGTGACTCTGCAGTGTTTCACAGCTCCTCTAACGCTCTGTGACTCTGCCGTGTTTCACAGCTCCTCTAACGCCCTGTGACTCTGCCGTGTTTCACAGCTCCTCTAACGCCCTGTGACTCTGCCGTGTTTCACAGCTCCTCTAACGCCCTGTGACTCTGCCGTGTTTCACAGCTCCTCTAACGCCCTGTGACTCTGCCGTGTTTCACAGCTCCTCTAACGCCCTGTGACTCTGCCGTGTTTCACAGCTCCTCTAACGCCCTGTGACTCTGCCGTGTTTCACAGCTCCTCTAACGCCCTGTGACTCTGCCGTGTTTCACAGCTCCTCTAACGCCCTGTGACTCTGCCGTGTTTCACAGCTCCTCTAATGCCATGTGACTCTGCCGTGTTTCACAGCTCCTCTAACGCCCTGTGACTCTGCCGTGTTTCACAGCTCCTCTAACGCCCTGTGACTCTGCCGTGTTTCACAGCTCCTCTGATGCAGATTTTGCAACAGTAGAAAACTTGGCACCGGTCAGTTTCTTTCAGCAAGGAAAGAAAAACGTCTCACTTTTGCAAAAAGATAACAAAAAAAAACAACTGGGAATGCTAGTGCAGGATTTCCCACAGACGCCCAGCCTGACTTCCATCACCTCTTTATAGAAAAATGAGGCAGCAAAGCTGCAGTGAATCACACTGATCCTTATAATTCTTTATTCCACTTTGCTGTGCTTTTACTATAGGAAGGCAGACTGTAGTGTGACTGCACAGGCCAGTGACTCAAGGAGTTTACAGTGTACCCGCAGTCAGGTTAGATCAGTATTGCATGAAAGTGGTGGGGTTCCTTAGAGCTATCCTATCTGACTGACATGCACCTCATACTGCTGCTGGTCAGGTCTGGCCTGGACACTGAGGTGTCACTACAGGTCAGGGAGGCCAGCTCACTCACAGCTCACCCTCCTCACTCCTTAGGCAAGCGAAGACTCTTTTGCCAGCGCTTGTTATTTCTGAAGCTGAGTATTGATAGCTGTTGACAAAGTTAAAAGTGCTGCGAGGTGCTGTCATGAAAGCGCTGTAAAGCAGGGAGGAAGGGGAGGGAGACCAGGAAACCGCTAGAAAAGGAAAGCAATCATAAACCTTGTACAAAACCCTGCACACAGATGGGAAGGGTGTGCGTCACAGCGAGTATGTTGTTAGCAAGCCCCTTGATACACTAAGGCATGTAAACTTGCTTTCTGTGAAAGCACGTGATTCGCCTGCATGTCGGAGTTGGAAAGCTTCCCCTAGACCAGTCTTGAGACTCACAGAACTGCTGAGCAGGAAATGCAGACCGGAGACCCTGAGCAAAGTGTGCACCACTATACTACAGGAAGGGAAACAAGCTGCTAACAACACAGATCAGCAAGAAAGAGCAAAGAGCAGCTTTGAATCATTAACATTAACCTGCTTTTCATTTTAGAAAAAGAAATGGTGTAAACTGTATACAAGAGAAAATGTAAAGTGCAGTCTCAGCACTGTAATCATTGAGCTACTCAAACCCACTGCCTCCCACACTGCAGCCCAGCACTGTAATCATTGAGCTACTCAAACCCACTGCCTCCCACACTGCAGCCCAGCACTGTAACCACTGAGCTACTCAAACCCACTGCCTTCCACACTGCAGCCCAGCACTGTAACCACTGAGCTACTCAAACCCACTGCCTTCCACACTGCAGCCCAGCACTCTAACCATTGAGCTACTCAAACCCACTGCCTCCCACACTGCAGCCCAGCACTGTAATCACTGAGCTACTCAAACCCACTGCCTCCCACACTGCAGCCCAGCACTGTAATCACTGAGCTACTCAAACCCACTGCCTCCCACACTGCAGCCCAGCACTGTAATCATTGAGCTACTCAAACCCACTGCCTCTCACCCTGCAGCCCAGCACTGTAATCACTGAGCTACTCAAACCCACTGCCTCCCACACTGCAGCCCAGCCCTCTAACCATTTAGCTATTCAAACCCACTTCCTCCCACATTGCAGCCCAGCAATAAAACCACTGAGCTACTCAAATCCACGTCTTCCAAACTGCAGCCCAGCGCTCTCTAATCACTGAGCTCTAATCGCTGAACATTTTTTCTAAGACAATGCTTTCTCTTCTCTCATCTCTGACTCTCGCTCCCTCTCCCCTCTCCCCTATCCCCTCTCTCCCATCACCTCTCCTCGCTGCTCTCTCCCATCCCCTCCCCTCTCCCCTTTCCTCGCTCCTCTCTCCCATCCTCTCCCCTCTCCTCGCTCATCTCTCCTGTCCCCTCTCTCCCCTTCTCTCCTCTATCCCCACTCTCCTCGCTCATCTCTCCTGTCCCCTCTCTCCCCTTCTCTCCTCTATCCCCACTCTCCTTGCTGCTCTCTCCTGTCCCCTTCCCCTCTCTCTCCCCCCTCTCTCTCCTCTACAGAGCTGAGACTCACGCACCCAGGAGCCGTTGTCCTCAGGGGCCTTTGCCTGATATCTCTGCAGGGCCACGTTGGGCTCCTCCAGCAGCTCCAGCTCCAGGCTCTGCTGGATGTCTCTGATGATGGAGCGGCGCCGGTCGAAGAGGAAGGGGGTCTCTCTGGTGGGGCTCCAGGGATGCAGCACCCCGAAAGGGCAGTGTGAGATCATGAGCGAGCCGGGCACCTCAGCACCACTGCACCAGACAGAGAAACAGAGCAGCACTGCAGTGGTTTCCTGTTCTTTATGAGCTGGTTTGCAGGGCTGCTGGCATGGTTCAGTACTCCTCTTCCTCTCTTCCTCTCTTTCTCGACACAGTTTTGTTGGTTGAAAGTGTGTCTGCCTGTGCTGGCCAGAGTTATCAGCTCCTGATTTCTACTGGTTCTGGATTTCCTATTCCCAGTCAGTACTTGTTCAAAGTGTTCTGCCCCCAGTATATGCCAGTTTGTGCTCCCAGTTTGCCCTGCTGGGATTCCCTTGCTGTGTCACATGTGTGCAGGACTGTCCAGCACAGCTCTGTGTCTCAGCGCTGTGTGTGTGTCTCTCTCTCCCTGGTGTGTGTGAGCAGAGCCTGCTGTTCACACTAGCTACACTATAGACTAGGAGTGCAGCAGTGATGTCAGCGCTGGAGACGTGAGAGAGAGAGAGCTGGAAAACCTGGCCTGGAGCGCGTGGGTGGGAGTGGGAGGAGAGAGGGTCACCTCCAATCACGCCTCAGAAATCTTAACATCACAACAGCAATATGTTTTTATTATAGGCTGTGCCAGAGTGTGACGCTGGAGATGAGGGTTTAGACTTTGTGTCAGTCAGTTTTAGAGCTTTATAGTCCCGAGTTAAAAAGTAACCACAGTGAAACCGCAAACACCTTCTGACTCCCTAACCACACCCTGACCAGCAACAGTGAATACAGGACTAGACCTTGTGAATCCCTAACCACACCCTGACCAGCAACAGTGAATACAGGACTAGACCTTGTGAATCCCTAACCACACCCTGACCAGCGACAGTGAATACAGGACTAGACCTTGTGAATCCCTAACCACACCCTGACCAGCGACAGTGAATACAGGACTAGACCTTGTGAATCCCTAACCACACCCTGACCAGCGACAGTGAATACAGGACTAGTTGTGAATCTTGACCAGCAACAGTGAATACAGGACTCCCTAACCACACCCTGACCAGCGACAGTGAATACAGGACTAGTCCTTGTGAATCCCTAACCACACCCTGACCAGCGACAGTGAATACAGGACTAGTCCTTGTGAATCCCTAACCACACCCTGACCAGCGACAGTGAATACAGGACTAGTCCTTCTGACTCCCTAACCACACCCTGACCAGCGACAGTGAATACAGGACTAGTCCTTGTGAATCCCTAACCACACCCTGACCAGCGACAGTGAATACAGGACTAGACCTTGTGAATCCCTAACCACACCCTGACCAGCAACAGTGAATACAGGACTAGTCCTTGTGAATCCCTAACCACACCCTGACCAGCAACAGTGAATACAGGACTAGTCCTTGTGAATCCCTAACCACACCCTGACCAGCGACAGTGAATACAGGACTAGTCCTTGTGACTCCCTAACCAGCAACAGTGACCAGTGAATACAGGACTAGTCCTTGTGACTCCCTAACCACACCCTGACCAGCGACAGTGAATACAGGACTAGTCCTTATGACTCCCTAACCACACCCTGACCAGCAACAGTGACCAGTGAATACAGGACTAGTCCTTGTGACTCCCTAACCACACCCTGACCAGCGACAGTGAATACAGGACTAGTCCTTCTGACTCCCTAACCACACCCTGACCAGCAACAGTGACCAGTGAATACAGGACTAGTCCTTGTGACTCCCTAACCACACCCTGACCAGCGACAGTGAATACAGGACTAGTCCTTCTGACTCCCTAACCACACCCTGACCAGCAACAGTGACCAGTGAATACAGGACTAGTCCTTCTGACTCCCTAACCACACCCTGACCAGCGACAGTGAATACAGGACTAGTCCTTCTGACTCCCAGGTAAAGCTAAGCTGTCCCAAGACAACTACAGCTATAAACCTCGACTACATCACCCAGTGCATAAACAAGATTGAATGTCTTATAAAATATGTTCTTAAGTGTTCAGTGGGTGGCTACCTCTAATCAATTTAACAATGTATTTTCTCTTGCACTCTTTGTATGACAGACCTGATCCTGACAAAGCAAACAGTGCGTGAGAAATAGTCTCTACTTGACTATCGGTAGCTACCCACCGAACAATCAGGAGCCTATAATACACCCAGCATCTGTCTGGAAGTTGTATTAAAATGTTGTCCATCTCGGTACAGTCATTGCACCCAGGGGCTATGCTGACTGGCATTCCACTGCCAAGCTATTATTGGGTTTAATATCTTACTTTTATTGCCTATAAAAAGCTCTATAAAAAGATGCAGACTAGGCATTTTGTTGTGCATGACCATGATGACCTGTTTGTAATTACTGTGTAACTACGGTAACACTGCAGAGCAGGAAGTCAAAGTCTATCCAGGCAGTGGAGCTGCTCTTGTCTGAAGCTATCCTAGACACGCAGGAATCGGGGTCACAGCCTTCACCTGATCTAAAAGCAGAGCTGGGGGCTTCACTGGCCAAGCACTTCAAATGAAGGACAGAGAACTTCACTGCCAGCACAGCCCTGCAGAGACTGTGCATAGCACATTAGATTCCATCTAGGAGACCATGGCACAAAAAAAGAAAGATTTCTTATTGTGCTTAACAATGTGCAGAGAAGGACAGCTTGGGACTTTACTGGAAATGAGTGAAGCCACTGGGGTCCAGTGAATCGATCTCAATGCCATCACTGCTCATTACCTTCATCATTACAACAGGGCTCTGTGTACCAAGGTTAAAATCAAACACCTGCCAGTGCATGGGACTGTCGTCAGTGTATTGCGTAAATGCAGGCAGGTATGTCCTATTTAAAGACTTTATTAAAATCCACCACTGCAGACCAGTTGAATAGCCCCCTCTATACTCAGGGTTACTCTGCCCAGCTGATAGCCCTTTCCAGGCCCTCTTAACTGGTAATGTCCCAGTTAAACTGGATAAAAAATAAAGTCTCTGAGAAAAGAGGCTCCCAATTTAACCCTGCCCTGTGTTCACAGCGTTGTATCTTTAACAGCTCAATAAAGAGGGTCAATGACTTTACAGGCAGCTCCGCCAGGATGTTATCACTCTGTAAACAGCTGCTACAATCAAAGTCCCCTTTTTAATGAATCTTTTCTTCATTTCAAATGTAAACAAGTTGATTAGGGCCAGTGGAAAATGAGAGACTGGGCTCCTGCCTGCCTGCCTGTCTGTCCTTCTTACTCTCTGTGTGTCTGTCCAGTGCTGTCGAACTACTCTCAGAGTGCATCTGGGAACTGTGCTGGTTCCAATGGCACAGGCTTGTTGAAAGAGGCACAGGGAAGCCCACAGACTGTAAATTGAGAGGGAGCAAATCCCTCCCTGCTGTCAGACTCGGGTTTAATAAGAACATGAGAAAAATGACCAACGAGACGAGGCTGTCTGGCCCCTCAGTGCTCCTCCAGTTCCTGATTGATCTGAAAACAAGTTGGGTGTTAAAGGATCCCGATTTTTCAGCACCCCAACCCATCGCACACCCTCACCACTGTAAAGAAGTGTCTCCTTCCCTCTGACCCTGTAACTATGTGAACTCTTTTTATGATTTTAAAGACCCCAGTAAAGCCCCTCTTAATTCTTCTTTGTTCTAGGCTAAATCAATCCATTTCCTAATCCCTAGAGTGGGTAAAACAAGACCCAGGCCTGTGGGTTCTGCCACACTCTCACACACACACACACACACACACACACACACACACACACACACACTCTCACTCCTCCAGTTTCCCGGTGGATCTCTGCTCTGCGGAGTGCGCTGTGCACAGCTGGCTGTAATTGGATACCAAGAACAAGGGAGAGCCCAGAAAAGTGTAGCAGAGCCCAGTAAAAGCACAGAAAAAACTTTGCTTACAATTTTACCATGCCTGTTTTTATGGGACGGAGGGTTGTTGTATATGTATATGATGAGCACAGAACAGCATAGTTCACACACTGGATTCAGAAAGCTTGTCTCACCCCTCTGAGCTCCCCCAACCCAGTTTGAGAGCCCTTGCGCTAGGCTCTATGCTGAAGTTTTAAGTATTCTCCTCAAATCCAGTGTGTGTGTGTTGTGTAGCTTTTTACGCAAGCGTAGAAAAGTTTCAGGAAAGCATTGTAAAGAATAGACAAACGCACATAAGCACTGGCTTGCTAATGTAACGTCTGGTAAAATCTGGGAAAACAAGCTATTGAAAAAGACACCCGTGTTGAAAGTTAATATTAATTTTTCTCAGCATTTAACATTATAGTTCAAAGTAATGAGAAAAACATGGCAAATTGTAAAACAAGCATGGAAATGAACCACAACAAACTTTAACAAGGGGACCCCCAGAGATTGCCTGCAGAACCAGCAGGCCCGCCCTGCTGTAACCCGACCCGCAGGCCAGATCAGGAGCAGATGTGAGCAGCTTCCTGACTGAGGGCACTTCGGAGTTCAGAGGAGAAACAGCAGCTGCCAAATCAAACCGCGTTTCACATAGTGAAGTAAGACTACTTTACATTCTCAGCCTAGATCTTCATTAGGTACTCACTGGAAGACTGCTATTCTTCTAATACACTACAGTAAATTGCTCCATATGAACACATTGCCTGTCTGTCTGACTATCAAACACTTAGTGGTGCGGAGTTTAGAAACCTAATTTCAATGAAAAACGTTTCAACCTAAAGCGCTTTACGTCATGGAAATTAAAATGAACATCTCTCATTCTGGAAGGAAAGAAAGAACCCCAATCACAATTCTAAAAGAAAGAACCCCAATCACAATTCTAAAAGAAAGAAAGAACCCCAATCACAATTCTAAAAGAAAGAACCCCAATCACAATTCTAAAAGAAAGAAAGAACCCCAATCACAATTCTAAAAGAAAGAACCCCAATCACAATTCTAAAAGAAAGAACCCCAATCACAATTCTAAAAGAAAGAAAGAACCCCAATCACAATTCTAAAAGAAAGAAAGAACCCCAATCACAATTCTAAAAGAAAGAACCCCAATCACAATTCTAGAAGAAAGAACCCCAATCACAATTCTAGAAAGAAAGAACCCCAATCACAATTCTAAAAGAAAGAAAGAACCCCAATCACAATTCTAGAAAGAAAGAACCCCAATCACAATTCTAAAAGAAAGAACCCCAATCACAATTCTAGAAGAAAGAACCCCAATCACAATTCTAAAAGAAAGAAAGAACCCCAATCACAATTCTAAAAGAAAGAAAGAACCCCAATCACAATTCTAAAAGAAAGAACCCCAATCACAATTCTAAAAGAACCCCAATCACAATTCTAAAAGAAAGAAAGAACCCCAATCACAATTCTAAAAGAAAGAAAGAACCCCAATCACAATTCTAAAAGAAAGAAAGAACCCCAATCACAATTCTAAAAGAAAGAAGAAATAACTCTAAAATGCTTACATGTCCCTGCATTAAATACAGCAGTTTATTTCTGTGTTTGGGAACATTAGCAGCTACTTTTGTCCAAACAGTTTGCAGTACAGAGCTTTGAAATATAACCCTAGAGTTGCCTGTTACTGCATGATTGGGTTTTCTCACAGTCAAACAGTGCAGAGCAGAATGTATGTGATGTATTAGTTATGGAGACAGTACAGTGCAATGAATATGCAATGTTGTGCAGAGTGGTTTCAGTGCAGCTCAGTGCTGATGAATCACAGTCTCTTTAATGAAGCTGTCAGGCTGCTAGTGAGAGAGTGGAGGAGAGGAAAGCATACTCCTTTTCTTGCTTATTTGAATGTACTGTATCGTTACACACTGACGTCCCCACGAAACCAAGTTGTTCACTGCCACAGTAGTTTTAAAAACATGATCACTGGTGCTCTGGAGAAAAAGCTAGACTCCCAGGCACAAATCCCTACAGTCACTACAGCAGAGATACACAGCAGTACAACCCCAAACACTCACCAGAGCAGGCAAATACGCCATGGTGTTGGGCCAGAACCCGGGTCAGTGCTAGAACTGTCCATGTCGAGCGGCCAGCAGTGTGCTGGTCCTGCTGTACATCCTCCGAGACAGAACCAGGCTCAGAGATACAACTCTCAGCAATCACTCAGCACGCACCACAGAGCTGGGCCTCTCTGTGCTGTGAGAGAGGGGAGACTCTCACACACTCACACTCACACGCTTCCTCCTCTTGCTGGGATTCACAGAACAATTCCTGGAAGTGTGGCTGCTGAGCTGTTTAAAAGAACACCAATCAGACTGTCTGTCGCCCGTTGAGCAGAGCGGCTCTGCCAATATCCCAGCATCAGAACACAGCCCCATATTAGGGAAGCTTCCTGCCAAGAAAGAAATCCTCGAAAACCCATTCCGACACTGCTTCCTGCTGGAGAGAGAGTGGGGGAAGATGGAAGAGGAGAGTAGGGGAAGATGGGAGAGAGAGTGGAGGAAGATGGGAGAGGCAAGTGGGGAGTGGCGGGGAAGGGGAGAGAATAGAAAGCAGAAAGGATGATGATAGGAGAGAAGGGAGAGAGGCTGAGGGGAAAGAGGGGACAGGAGAACAGCACAGGGAGAGGGGGAAGAGACAGACAGAGAAGGGGAGGAGTGCAGGGAGAGAGGCTGAGGGGAAAGGAGAGCAGGGAGAGGGGGAAGAAGACAGACAGAGAAGGGGAGGAGAGCAGGGAGAGAGGCTGAGGGGAAAGAGGGGATAGGAGAGGAGAGCAAGGAGAGGAGGAAGGAGACAGACAGAGAAGGGGAGGAGAGCAAGGAGAGAGGCTGAGGGGAAGAGGGGACAGGAGAGGAGAGCAGGGAGTGGGGGGTGAGAGGGGAAAGAGGGGACAGTAGAGCAGCGTGGGGAGAGGGGGAAGGAGACAGACAGAGAAGGGGAGCAGGGAGAGAGGCTGAGGGGACAGGAGAGGAGCACAGGGAGAGGGGGAGGAGACAGAAGGGGAGGAGAGCAGGGAGAGAGGCTGAGGGGACAGGAAAGGAGCGCAGGGAGAGGGGGAGGAAACAGACAGAGAAGGGGAGGAGAGCAGGGAGAGAGGCTGAGAGGACAGGAGAGGAGCGCAGGGAGAGGGGGAGGAGACAGACAGAGAAGGGGAGGAGAGCAGGGAGAGAGTGCACGAGGGGGAAGGGGAGAGAGGTGGAACTCTGCTGTGTACCTCTATTATCTTTGTTTTTTCCTTTGCACCGGTCTGGCTGTCTGTAATGATAAAAGAGAGAGTTGGGGTGAGAGCTCTGCTGATGCTGTCCTTGTTTTGAGTGACACGCTGCGAGGGAGGACTTACTGAAGAATCATTTTCTAAAATGTGTTTAAAAGTGGAGTGATCTGGTGCATTCTGGCTGCCAGTTACAGTAAGTGTGGGCTGTGACAATGTACAGATACATTTAAGATCTGCCCCAGTCCTTCCTAAGAGCCAGTTACAATAAGTGTGGGATGTGATACATTTAAGATCTGTCCTGTCCTACCTCTTAACCTGTAATAAACTCAATGGTGTAACACAACACTGATAGTTTTATTAACATCCTCACTGCTCACCTTATACTTACCCAGTTGAACTTTTAATTCTGAATATGCCTTCCTAACCGTGAACAACTTTAATTCAAGCTTTTTATTTTATACTTTAAAATCAGAAAACGGTAAACCACAAGATTGTCCGTGTATTTTCTATATGAAATCCCTTAAAAACCAAAGATTAAACTGAAGTTACACTTACCTAGGTATGCTGGTATTGAACATTTATATTAATGTAAAGATACTTCATTTTTTAAAGATTAATTAATTCAATTCATACGCCGACTTCGTTGTGTTGAGCTTCTGAGTCTCTGAGGTAACCAACAGAAAAAGCTCGAGGAGGCTGGAAGCAGCCGGGGTCTGCGCGAGCTAGCAGCTAGTTCAGAAGATCGTGAAGAAGAATCATTGCACTGTGATACAAGCGTCTGACACGGCGCAATGCTGACCCCCAGTGGCCAACTGGAGTCATCACAGGAGGCTGAAACCAGCAGCTGCGCCCTCAGCTCCGCGGCGGCTCCGGGTTCTGTGTGTGTTTTTCATCAGCATTGTTTTCCAGTGCATGTAAAATACATCACTCGCAGTCAGACTGATCGGAGTATTTACATGGTGATTGCCCTGTGTACACGAGACAGCAAACTGAAGATTTTAATAATTAAACAGAAAATGTTTTAAGAAGTTCCGCGACTCTCTTTCAGGGCAGGCGGATGTGTGCGGGTCAGTGCAGTGGGTCAGTGCAGTGGGTCAGTGTGTAGCGGGTCAGCGCAGTAGGTCAGTGCAGTGGGTCAGTGCAGCGGATCATTGCAGTGGGTCAGTGCAGTGGGTCAGCGCCTAGCGGGTCAGTGTGTAGCGGGTCAGTGCAGTGGGTCAGTGTGTAGCGGGTCAGTGCAGTAGGTCAGTGCAGTGGGTCAGTGTGTAGCGGGTCAGTGCAGTGGGTCAGTGCAGTGGGTCAGTGCGTAGCGGGTCAGTGCGTAGCGGGTCAGTGCAGTGGGTCAGTGCGTAGCGGGTCAGTGCAGTGGGTCAGTGTGTAGCGGGTCAGTGCAGTGGGTCAGTGTGGCAGGTGAGTGCAGTGGATCAGTGTGTAGCGGGTCAGTGCAGTGGGTCAGTACAGTAGGGGTCAGTGCGTAGCGGGTCAGTGCAGTGGGTCAGTGCAGTAGGTCAGTGCAGTGGGTCAGTGCAGTGGGTCAGTGCAGCGGGTCAGTGCAGTGGGTCAGTGCAGTGGGTCAGTGCAGTGGGTCAGTGCAGCGGGTCAGTGCAGTGGGTCAGTGCAGTGGGTCAGTGTGTAACGGGTCAGTGCAGTAGGTCAGTGCAGTGGGTCAGTGCGTAGCGGGTCAGTGCGCAGTGGGTCAGTGTGTAGCGGGTCAGTGCAGTGGGTCAGTGCGTAGCGGGTCAGTGCAGTGGGTCAGCGCGTAGCGGGTCAGTGCAGTGGGTCAGCGCGTAGCGGGTCAGTGTGCAGTGGGTCAGTGCAGTGGGTCAGTGTGTAGCGGGTCAGTGCAGTGGGTCAGTGTGTAGCGGGTCAGTGCAGTGGGTCAGTGTGCAGCGGGTCAGTGCGCAGTGGGTCAGTGTGCAGCGGGTCAGCGCAGTGGGTCAGTGTGTAGCGGGTCAGTGCAGTGGGTCAGCGCGTAGCGGGTCAGTGCAGTGGGTCAGCGCGTAGCGGGTCAGTGTGTAGCGGGTCAGTGCAGTGGGTCAGTGCAGTGGGTCAGTGTGTAGCGGGTCAGTGCAGTGGGTCAGTGTGTAGCGGGTCAGTGCAGTGGGTCAGTGTGCAGCGGGTCAGTGCAGTGGGTCAGTGTGTAGCGGGTCAGTGCAGTGGGTCAGTGTGTAGCGGGTCAGTGCAGTGGGTCAGCGTGTAGCGGGTCAGTGCAGTGGGTCAGCGCGTAGCGGGTCAGTGTGTAGTGGGTCAGTGCAGTGGGTCAGTGCAGTGGGTCAGTGTGTAGCGGGTCAGTGCAGTAGGTCAGTGCAGTGGGTCAGTGTGTAGCGGGTCAGTGCAGTGGGTCAGTGTGCAGCGGGTCAGTGCAGTGGGTCAGTGTGTAGCGGGTCAGTGCAGTGGGTCAGTGTGTAGCGGGTCAGTGCAGTGGGTTAGTGCGTAGCGGGTCAGTGCAGCGGGTCAGTGCAGTGGGTCAGTGCGTAGTGGGTCAGTGTGTAGCGGGTCAGCGCAGTGGGTCAGCGCGTAGCGGGTCAGTGTAGCTGGTCAGTGCAGTAGGTCAGTGCAGTGGATCAGTGTGTAGCGGGTCAGTGCAGCGGGTCAGTGCAGTGGGTCAGTGTGTAGCAGGTCAATGTAGCGGGTCAGTGCAGTGGGTCAGTGCAGTGGGTCAGTACAGTAGGTCAGTGTGTAGCGGGTCAGTGTGTAGCGGGTCAGTGCAGTGGGTCAGTGTGTAGCGGGTCAGTGTAGCGGGTCAGTGCAGTGGGTCAGTGCAGTGGATCAGTGTGTAGGTCAGTGTCAGTGGGTCAGTGGTCAGTCAGTGCAGTGGGTCAGTGTAGCGGGTTAGTGCAGTGGATCAGTGTGCAGCGGGTCAGTGCAGTGGGTCAGTGTGTAGTGGGTCAGTGCAGTGGGTCAGAGATGACTTTTGTTAGAAGTTCAAGACCAAGGATTGGATGGGCAGTGAAAGGGAACTGCTCCCTCAAGTCCAGTCCAATTCCAGAGCAGACATGAGGCACGGAGACTGAACTGCTCCCTCAATCCCTCAAGTGAGCTCCCTCCACAGTTATCTAAGAATCCACTATTTAACCAGTAAAATACAGAACTACTTCCATCACTGGAATGGGAGCTAAACAGTCTGGACTGAGGAAACTTTCAATGACCACCAGAGGGCAGTCCTGTCCCTATAATTAACTAGTGTGTTCGGCTCCCCAGACATTGGGCTGAACGGCATTCCAGAGGTTAAACTGCATAGGGAAACATTGTAAAGCACAGAGAGGTCTGGTAAAGCATAGGGAAGCATTGTAAAGCACAGAGAGGTCTGGTAAAGCATAGGGAAGCATTGTAAAGCACAGAGAGGTCTGGTAAAGCACAGGGAAGCATTGTAAAGCACAGAGGGGTATGGTAAAGCATAGGGAAGCATTGTAAAGCACAGAGATGTATGGTAAAGCACAGGGAAGCATTGTAAAGCACAGAGAGGTCTGGTAAAGCACAGGGAAGCATTGTAAAGCACAGAGAGGTCTGGTAAAGCATAGGGAAGCATTGTAAAGCACAGAGAGGTCTGGTAAAGCATAGGGAAGCATTGTAAAGCACAGAGAGGTCTGGTAAAGCATAGGGAAGCATTGTAAAGCACAGAGAGGTCTGGTAAAGCACAGGGAAGCATTGTAAAGCACAGAGAGGTCTGGTAAAGCACAGGGAAGCATTGTAAAGCACAGAGAGGTCTGGTAAAGCATAGGGAAGCATTGTAAAGCACAGAGAGGTCTGGTAAAGCATAGGGAAGCATTGTAAAGCACAGAGAGGTCTGGTAAAGCATAGGGAAGCATTGTAAAGCACAGAGAGGTCTGGTAAAGCATAGGGAAGCATTGTAAAGCACAGAGAGGTCTGGTAAAGCATAGGGAAGCATTGTAAAGCACAGAGAGGTCTGGTAAAGCACAGGGAAGCATTGTAAAGCACAGAGAGGTCTGGTAAAGCATAGGGAAGCATTGTAAAGCACAGAGAGGTCTGGTAAAGCATAGGGAAGCATTGTAAAGCACAGAGAGGTATGGTAAAGCACAGGGAAGCATTGTAAAGCACAGAGAGGTATGGTAAACCACAGAGAGGTAATGTAAAGCATAGGGAAGCATTGTAAAGCACAGAGGGGTATGGTAAAGCACAGGGAAGCATTGTAAAGCACAGAGAGGTCTGGTAAAGCATAGGGAAGGATTGTAAAGCACAGAGAGGTCTGGTAAAGCACAGGGAAGCATTGTAAAGCACAGAGAGGTCTGGTAAACCACAGAGAGGTAATGTAAAGCATAGGGAAGCATTGTAAAGCACAGAGCTCAGGGCTAAAGAAATAAAGACACAGGACGAGAATCTGTGCAGCAGCACTTTACTGAGACTCACTGTCATCTCAGGGCTGTTGTCAGTGAGAGAGCAGCTCTGTAAACACAGTTCATCTGAACAACTCATCCAGCAATCATTACAGTAAGGCATCACACTTATAGACTCATAAATTACTTCTGTTACAATTCATCACTATTTTATACACATCAACTTTCATTTCAGGTGTGGGCTGGACACACAATGGGGAGTGGAGGGGCGGGGCCTGATCTGAGCATTCATTCAAACAGCAGGGCAGAGGGGCGGAGCCCAAGCACTCATTCAGACTCCTGCTCTACGGGCTGAAAGAACTGTCTGTTTAGCCTGGAACAAGGAAGAATCAGGGGCAGAACCTGAGCCAATGCTTTAAGAAACTAGGAGCAGAGGGACACAGTGTGCAGAGAGACCTAGGAGACAGAGGGACACAGTGTGCAGAGAGACCTAGGAGACAGAGGGACACAGTGTGCAGAGAGACCTAGGAGACAGAGGGACACAGTGTGCAGAGAGACCTAGGAGACAGAGGGAAGGAGACATGTCTTCACAGAGAGTGGTGAGGGGGTGGAATGGGCTGCTTGGTCAAGATCCTGTCGAGGGGCTGTGTCACACGCTCTCTAAGATAACTCATGGAGCACATGATGGCACCCGTCTGCAGATAGACTGAACAGTCTCCCTTGGGACACGAGAGTGTGCAGGGGTGGGGAGAGGAGAGGAGATCCTACCACGACTTACCCGACGGAAGACCATGTCTTCACGTGGAGTCTTAGGGTGATTGGGGCGGTGGAATGGGCCGAACTGTCTCAACAGAGGTGTCTGAGCCTGGTCTCCAGCGGAATCTGCCCCCCCCCCCCCCCCCCCCCCCCCCCCTTTAAATGAAATAAATTTCAGATGAAGATTACAATTGAACAGTCAGTTTGCGGGGCAGCTGTAAACACATCACATTCACAGCTCAGCCCTGTCTCAGAACAGCAGGGTTGGGGGGCCCCTCACAACTCGTCCCTCGCCGTGGCCCCTGCGCTGTCCACGTGGTTCTGCCCCGCGCTGCTGATGTGGCCCTGCTGCCGGGCCTTGCGTGAGCGCTGAGAGTGCTGCCGGTCCCAGTCCGTCTCCACCCCCTCGTTGTCCCAGATGGTGGAGGTCTCCGTGTCGCTCACGTAGCCCGCGTCCCCCGTGTAGTGAGTGGGAAACAGCAGCAGGGGCTCTGCGGAGAATGCCAGCAGCTCCCTTGGCTCAAAGTGCTCCATGTACTTCTTACTGGAACACAGCATGAGATCAGAGAGGAGAGTGAAGCACTGAGAAAAAGCACTGTTGTACATGCGTAGTAAAACCAGGGAGGAATCATACAATGCAAATCTACTGTGGGAACTCTAAGAGGTATAGAGTGCTCCCCTCTCACTCCACTGCAAATCTACTGTGAGAACTCTAAGAGGTATAGAGTGCTCCCCTCTCACTCCACTGCAAATCTACTGTGAGAACTCTAAGAGGTATAGAGTGCTCCCCTCTCACTCCACTGCAAATCTACTGTGAGAACTCTAAGAGGTATAGAGTGCTCCCCTCTCACTCCACTGCAAATCTACTGTGAGAACTCTAAGAGGTATAGAGTGCTCCCCTCTCACTCCACTGCAAATCTACTGTGAGAACTTTAAGAGGTATAGAGTCACAGAGGTGAGCTGCTCTCCTCTCACTCCAGCTCTACCCTGCACAGCGCCGAGGGCCTCTGTACATATTCCACGCATATTCCAAATATTCCAGAGAGGGGAGGGGAGAGGGGATTCCGACCTCAATCTCAGTGGGAACAGGGGAGGAACAGAGAGTCTCATTGTCCGGCTGGATCGCGGTGTTATTCCCATTGATCCCGGGGAACAATCCCAGCTCTGTCCCTGGGCAGAGTCTAGGAGAGGCCCCTCCCAATGAGGGGTGTGGTCACAACAGGGCCCTGGAGGGGGTGTGGTCTCTCTCCACAGAGTCAGATTGCATTAGCTGAGAGACTGACCAAGCTGAGAGACTGACCAATTTCCCATGAATATACTGTGCTCTGTACCCCTTCGTGCTCTGCCATGCTTTCACTGTGCTCTGTACCCTTCGTGCTCTGCCATGCTTTCACTGTGCTGTATCCCTCCTGCTCTGCCATGCTTTCACTGTGCTCTGTACCCCTCCTGCTCTGCTATGCTTTCACTGTGCTCTGTACCCCTCATGCTCTGCCATGCTTTCACTGTGCTCTGTACCCCTCGTGCTCTGCCATGCTTTCACTGTGCTCTGTACCCTTCGTGCTCTGCCATGCTTTCACTGCTCTGTTACACCCTGCTGTGCATTTACTATGGGGGCCTGTCACCAGGGTAGTGCTGGGGTGAGTGTGGGGCAGGTAGGAGTGAGGGGTGCTCCGGGCAGGAGACTCACACGGGGTGCTTGTTGAACATGATGGGCAGGAATTCGTCGACGGGCAGCATCTTCCCCAAGGGATCCGCCCGCAGCAGCTTCAGCGCCCCCTGTTGGGAGAGTGCGTAGCCCAGAGTCCAGTACGAGTAATCGGCCTCTACCAGGTTTGGCACACCCACCACGGCCTGCTCAGGACGCTCCAG
>NC_054547.1:180000-187500 GCF_017654505.1 Polyodon spathula | reverse complement strand
TTTCCTTCTCTCCGGTCTGGGAAATTTCAAAGCCAAATTCAGTTTGCTTTCTAGGGAGGACATGAAACATTTCACAAGATTAATACTCTCCCCTCACCCCCCCCCCCTCATTCTGTGGGGGGGGACCCTCTCCCCCTGACTCTGGGAGGGGGGAGTCATTCTCACACCCCCCCCCGACTGGGGGGGAGTCCCCCACTCACTTAACCGATATATACAGGAGTGAATATACAGGAATGAGAGTGAGGCACTGAATATACAGGAATGAGAGACACTGAATATACAGGAGTGAGAGACACTATGTACAGGAGGGAGTGAGAGTGAGGCACTGAATATACAGGAGTGAGAATCACTATATACAGGAGGGAGTGAGAGTGAGGCACTGAACATACAGGAGTGAGAGACTGAATATATAGGAGTGAGAGACACTATATACAGGAGAGTGAGGCACTGAATATACAGGAGTGAGAGACTGAATATACAGGAGTGAGAGACACTATATACAGGAGGGAGTGAGAATGAGGCACTGGATATACAGGAGTGAGAGACACTATATACAGGAGTGAGTGAGAATGAGGCACTGCATATACAGGAGTGAGAGACACTATATACAGGAGTGAGTGAGAATGAGGCACTGCATATACAGGAGTGAGAGTGAGGCACTGAATATACAGGAGTGAGAGACTGAATATACAGGAGAGACACTGTATACATGAGGGAGTGAGAGCAAGGCACTGAATATATAGGAGTGAGAGTGAGGCACTGAATATACAGGAGTGAGAAACTGAATATACAGGAGTGAGAGACACTATATACAGGGGGAGTGAGAGTGAGGCACTGAATATACAGGAGTGAGAGTGAGGCACTGAATATACAGGAGTGAGAGACTGAATATACAGGAGTGAGAGACACTATATACAGGAGTGAGAGTGAGACACTGAATATACAGTGCACACCACACACACACGCACACACACACACTCTGGGAAGTTGGCTGGGATCAGGGCAGGGCTCTGAGTTTATTGAACTCTTTCCCAGATTAGGCACTTTGTCTTGTTTCGCAGTTTGTAAATCACTGCAATCTGGGAATGTCTCTCTGCACGTCAAGCACACTCCATCTGCTCTCTGCAATCACACAGCAGCTGCAAAGCAGGAACAAGGGTCCAAGCAAACACTAAGAGATTCACAGCGTCTGCATGTCCTGTAGCAAACACTAAGAGATTCACAGCGTCTGCATGTCCTGTAGCAAACACTAAGAGATTCACAGCGTCTGCATGTCCTGTAGCAAACACTAAGAGATTCACAGCGTCTGCATGTCCTGTAGCAAACACTAAGAGATTCACAGCGTCTGCATGTCCTGTAGCAAACACTAAGAGATTCACAGCGTCTGCATGTCCTGTAGCAAACACTAAGAGATTCACAGCGTCTGCATGTCCTGTAGCAAACACTAAGAGATTCATAGCGTCTGCATGTCCTGTAGCAAACACTAAGAGATTCACAGCGTCTGCATGTCCTGTAGCAAACACTAAGAGATTCACAGCGTCTGCATGTCCTGTAGCAAACACTAAGAGATTCACAGCGTCTGCATGTCCTGTAGCAAACACTAAGAGATTCACAGCGTCTGCATGTCCTGTAGCAAACACTAAGAGATTCATAGCGTCTGCATGTCCTGTAGCAAACACTAAGAGATTCTTCCAGCCTCTTCCAGTAATCACTTCGTGCCCCTGTGTTACAGACATCATCGTGGCTATTCCAGGCTGTCTTCATGAGCCGCAGGGTGACCAGTGTGCGTTTTGCGCGCTCGAATGCTCTGGCCTGGATTTCCTCTTTGGGAATGAGGGATGCTCAGTGTTGTCCGCACTCGATTGCACGGCCTCGCTGTTGTGATTCAGAGCTCAGTCTGTTTTATTGTAGCGCCCTCTTTCCCTGTGTGTGTGTGTTGGGATTCCTGGCTGCACTGTGTCTATCTGTCTGTATTGTACTGAATAATCCGTCCAACAACGAGACGGCAGCAAGCGGCTCGCCCATCCGGAGCAGCGGAGCTTTTAATCAGAACAAGGTAAGTGATTACTAGCGTGCCTTTCTCTCTGTCCACACTGGCGGAGAATTAGGATTATAAAGTATCTGGGTTTGGCGAAGGAGCCAGCAAGACAGAGGCCAGCCGTGCGATGCGCTGGAAACAGAGTCCCGCTCCCTGTGTGTGTCGGTCAGTCAGTGTAACACTGTGTAGCGCTGTTTGTTTAGCAGTCATTGCTGGACACATTCTGTCTTTGTGTTTCTTTATTGCTGCAGCCGGGAAGCAAGCCGCTGTTTCCTGGTCTGTGGAACACTACAGCGGCTGCGTTGCGTTCATGTTTTTGTTCCAGTAGGTTTAGTGATTGCTGCTCCCCTCCCACTGTTGTCAATCTGAGCATCTCAGCGTGAGCCTGCCCAGTGTGTGTGTGTTTGTGTGTTTGTCTGTGGACTGCTTGCACTGTGTGTGTGTTTGTCTGTGCAGTGTGTTTGCACTGTGTGTGTGTGTGTTTGTTTTTACTGTGTGTTTGTCAGTGCAGTGTGTTTACACTGAATGTGTCTGTGGACACAAACACAGTGTTTTACCCCACACCCGACCCACAAACATGTGCACACTCCAACACACACACCACAACCACAGTGGTTGTCACACTGTGTGTGTGCACAGTGAGTAACACTGTGTGTGTGTGTGTGTGGTGTTTACACACACAAAACAAACCACAAACACTGTGTGTGTGTGTGTGTGTGCGTGTGTTTACACTGTGTGTGTGTGTGTCTGTGGACTGCTTTCACTGTGTGTGTGTTTGTCTGTGCAGTGTGTTTACACTGTGTGTGTGTGTGTTTGTCTGTGCAGTGTGTTTGTGTGTGTGTGTTTGTTTTCACTGTGTGTTTGTCTGTGCAGTGTGTTTACACTGTGTGTGTTTGTGTGTTTCTGTGTGTTTGTCTGCAGTGTGTTTACACTGTGTGTGTGTGTGTGTTGTCTGTGTGTGTGTGTTTGCACTGTGTGTGTGTTTGTTTTCACTGTGTGTGTGTCTGCAGTGTGTTTACACTGTGTGTGTGTGTGTGTGTGTGTGTGTTTGTCTGTGCAGTGTGTTTACACTGTGTGTGTGTTTGTTTTCACTGTGTGTTTGTCTGCAGTGTGTTTACACTGTGTGTGTGTGTGTGTGTGTTTGTCTGTGCAGTGTGTTTACACTGTGTGTGTGTTTGTTTTCACTGTGTGTTTGTCTGTGCAGTGTGTTTACACTGTGTGTGTGTGTGTGTGTTTGTGCACTGTGTGTGTTTTGTCTGTGCAGTGTGTTTACACTGTGTGTGTGTTTTTGTCTGTGCCGTGTGTTTACACTGTGTGTGTGTTTGTTGTGCACTGTGTGTTTGTCTGTGTGTGTGTGTTTACACTGTGTGTGTGTTTGTGTGCAGTGTGTTTACACTGTGTGTGTGTTGTTTACACTGTGTGTTTGTCTGTGCAGTGTGTTTACACTGTGTGTGTTTGTTTACACTGTGTGTTTGTCTGTGCAGTGTGTTTACACTGTGTGTGTGTTGTTTACACTGTGTGTTTGTCTGTGCAGTGTGTTTACACTGTGTGTGTGTGTTTGTCTGTGCAGTGTGTTTACACTGTGTGTGTGTTTGTTTTCACTGTGTGTTTGTCTGCAGTGTGTTTACACTGTGTGTGTGTTGTTTACACTGTCTGTGCAGTGTGTTTACACTGTGTGTGTGTTTGTTTTCACTGTGTGTTTGTCTGCAGTGTGTTTACACTGTGTGTGTGTGTGTGTGTTGTGTTTACACTGTGCAGTGTGTTTACACTGTGTGTGTTTGTTTTGCACTGTGTGTTTGTCTGTGCAGTGTGTTTACACTGTGTGTGTGTGTTTTCACTGTGTGTTTGTCTGCAGTGTGTTTACACTGTGTGTGTGTGTGTTTTGTCTGTGCAGTGTTTGTCTGTGCAGTGTGTTTACACTGTGTGTGTGCAGTGTGTTTACACTGTGTGTTTGTCTGCAGTGTGTGTGTGTGTGTGTGTTACACTGTGTGTTTGTGTGTGTGTTTACACTGTGTGTACACTGTGTGTGTGTGTTTACACTGTGTGTTTGTCTGTGCAGTGTGTTTACACTGTGTGTGTGTGTTTGCACTCTGTGTGTGTTTGTCTGTGCAGTGTGTTTACACTGTGTGTGTGTTTGTCTGTGCCGTGTGTTTACACTGTGTGTGTGTTTGTTAACACTGTATGTTTGTCTGTGCAGTGTGTTTACACTGTGTGTGTGTGTTTGTCTGTGCATATGTTTGCACTGTGTGTGTGTTTGTCTGTGCAGTGTGTTTACACTGTGTGTGTTTGTTTACGCTGTGTGTTTGTCTGTGCAGTGTGTTTACACTGTGTGTGTGCTTGTTTACACTGTGTGTTTGTCTGCAGTGTGTTTACACTGTGTGTGTGTTTGCCTGTGCAGTGTGTTTACACTGTGTGTGTGTTTGTTAACACTGTGTGTTTGTCTGTGCAGTGTGTTTGCACTGTGTGTGTGTTTGTCTGTGCAGTGTGTTTGCACTGTGTGTGCTTGTTTACACTGTGTGTTTGTCTGTGTGTGTTTACACTGTATGTGTGTTTGCACTGTGCACTGTGTTTGTGTATCTGTGTTTGCACTGTATTTGTGTGTTTGCACTGTATTTGTGTGTTTGCACTGTATCTGTGTTTGCACTGTATTTGTGTGTTTGCACTGTGTTTGTGTTTGTACTGTGCAGTGTGTTTGCACTGTATTTGTGTGTTTGTCTGTGCATGTGTTTGCACTGTATTTGTGTGTTTCTAGTTTGGCTGGTTATTCCACCCCCGGTGTTTAGCTGTCATTAATAAGGCCTCGTCTGAGCCCCGCGGTTTAAACTGGTTCTCTCTCTCTCTCTAGAGGAGATCGACTCGCATTGTGTGGACAGCACGTCATTACAGTCCAGATGTGGTTCTTGTCAGACTCGTTGGTTGTTCTCGGAGTCTATTATTCAATTAAATCGTGTGTAAAACAGTATTTACCTTGAATTTGTGAGATGTTCTTTTTGCACAGGATTGTATTGCAGCGCCTTCCTCTTTATATGCACTTCCCGAGGGTACTGAGGTTGGTCCAGTGTAAATATACAGCAGCATGGAGAGCCGCGCTCCAGTGTAAATATACAGCAGCATGGAGAGCCGCGCTCCAGTGTAAATATACAGCAGCATGGAGAGCCGCGCTCCAGTGTAAATATACAGCAGCATGGAGAGCCGCGCTCCAGTGTAAATATACAGCAGCTTTGAGAGCCGCGCTCCAGTGTAAATATACAGCAGCATTGAGAGCCGCGCTCCAGTGTAAATATACAGCAGCATTTGAGAGCCGCGCTCCAGTGTAAATATACAGCAGCATTGAGAGCCGCGCTCCAGTGTAAATATACAGCAGCATGGAGAGCCGCGCTCCAGTGTAAACATACAGCAGCATGGAGAGCCGCGCTCCAGTGTAAATATACAGCAGCATTGAGAGCCGCGCTCCAGTGTAAATATACAGCAGCTTTGAGAGCCGCGCTCCAGTGTAAATATACAGCAGCATTGAGAGCCGCGCTCCAGTGTAAATATACAGCAGCATGGAGAGCCGCGCTCCAGTGTAAATATACAGCAGCATGGAGAGCCGCGCTCCAGTGTAAACATACAGCAGCATTGAGAGCCGCGCTCCAGTGTAAACATACAGCAGCATGGAGAGCCGCGCTCCAGTGTAAATATACAGCAGCATGGAGAGCCGCGCTCCAGTGTAAATATACAGCAGCATTGAGAGCCGCGCTCCAGTGTAAATATACAGCAGCATTGAGAGCCGCGCTCCAGTGTAAATATACAGCAGCATTGAGAGCCGCGCTCCAGTGTAAATATACAGCAGCATTGAGAGCCGCGCTCCAGTGTAAACATACAGCAGCATGGAGAGCCGCGCTCCAGTGTAAACATACAGCAGCATGGAGAGCCGCGCTCCAGTGTAAATATACAGCAGCTTTGAGAGCCGCGCTCCAGTGTAAATATACAGCAGCATCGAGAGCCGCGCTCCAGTGTAAATATACAGCAGCATGGAGAGCCGCGCTCCAGTGTAAACATACAGCAGCATGGAGAGCCGCGCTCCAGTGTAAATATACAGCAGCATTGAGAGCCGCGCTCCAGTGTAAATATACAGCAGCATTGAGAGCCGCGCTCCAGTGTAAATATACAGCAGCATGGAGAGCCGCGCTCCAGTGTAAATATACAGCAGCATTGAGAGCCGCGCTCCAGTGTAAATATACAGCAGCATTGAGAGCCGCGCTCCAGTGTAAATATACAGCAGCATGGAGAGCCGCGCTCCAGTGTAAATATACAGCAGCATGGAGAGCCGCGCTCCAGTGTAAACATACAGCAGCATGGAGAGCCGCGCTCCAGTGTAAACATACAGCAGCATGGAGAGCCGCGCTCCAGTGTAAACATACAGCAGCATGGAGAGCCGCGCTCCAGTGTAAATATACAGCAGCTTTGAGAGCCGCGCTCCAGTGTAAATATACAGCAGCATCGAGAGCCGCGCTCCAGTGTAAATATACAGCAGCATGGAGAGCCGCGCTCCAGTGTAAACATACAGCAGCATGGAGAGCCGCGCTCCAGTGTAAACATACAGCAGCATGGAGAGCCGCGCTCCAGTGTAAACATACAGCAGCATGGAGAGCCGCGCTCCAGTGTAAATATACAGCAGCATTGAGAGCCGCGCTCCAGTGTAAATATACAGCAGCATTGAGAGCCGCGCTCCAGTGTAAATATACAGCAGCATTGAGAGCCGCGCTCCAGTGTAAATATACAGCTACACAGAACTGTGCATATAGAGAATTGAATTCATGTGGAAGCTTTATTAAACGACCCCCCTCCTGGTAATACCCGTGAGAGCAGTGAAGGGTTCCAGTGGCTTTTCTGTTTCATTGTTCCAGCGAGGGCTCTGAGACACTGTCACACTGCCCCACTGCAACTCTGAGTCCCCGAGACACTGTCCCACTGCAGCTCTGAGTCCCCGAGACACTGTCCCACTGCAGCTCTGAGTCCCCGAGACACTGTCCCACTGCAGCTCTGAGTCCCCGAGACACTGTCCCACTGCAGCTCTGAGTCCCTGAGACACTGTCCCACTGCAGCTCTGAGTCCCTGAGACACTGTCCCACTGCAGCTCTGAGTCCCTGAGACACTGTCCCACTGCAGCTGTGTATCCCTGAGACACTGTCCCACTGCAGCTCTGAGTCCCTGAGACACTGTCCCACTGCAGCTCTGAGTCCCTGAGACACTGTCACACTGCAGCTCTGAGTCCCTGTCACACTGCAGCTGTATATCCCTGAGACACTGTCACACTGCAGCTCTGAGTCCCTGAGACACTGTCACACTGCAGCTGTATATCCCTGAGACACTGTCACACTGCAGCTCTGAGTCCCTGAGACACTGTCACACTGCAGCTGTATATCCCTGAGACACTGTCACACTGCAGCTCTGAGTCCCTGAGACACTGTCACACTGCA
>NC_054547.1:112500-175000 GCF_017654505.1 Polyodon spathula | reverse complement strand
T
Source organism: Polyodon spathula (assembly GCF_017654505.1). Lineage (NCBI taxonomy): Eukaryota > Metazoa > Chordata > Actinopteri > Acipenseriformes > Polyodontidae > Polyodon > Polyodon spathula. Next base: position 174,999 of record NC_054547.1, on the reverse strand, counting down.
GAATGCTAACAGCTCTGCCAGTCCGAGCCCCTCGGCTCTCTGCTCTGTGAATCTGGAACCACAGCCTTCCTAGCGAGTCTGAATGCTAACAGCTCTGCCAGTCCGAGCCCCTCGGCTCTCTGCTCTGTGAATCAGGAACCACAGCCTTCCTAGCGAGTCTGAATGCTAACAGCTCTGCCAGTCCGAGCCCCTCGGCTCTCTGCTCTGTGAATCAGGAACCACAGCCTTCCTAGCGAGTCTGAATGCTAACAGCTCTGCCAGTCCGAGCCCCTCGGCTCTCTGCCCCTCGGCTCTCTGCTCTGTGAATCAGGAACCACAGCCTTCCTAGCGAGTGTGAATGCTAACAGCTCTGCCAGTCCGAGCCCCTCGGCTCTCTGCTCTGTGAATAAGGAACCACAGCCTTCCTAGCGAGTGTGAATGCTAACAGCTCTGCCAGTCCGAGCCCCTCGGCTCTCTGCTCTGTGAATCAGGAACCACAGCCTTCCTAGCGAGTGTGAATGCTAACAGCTCTGCCAGTCCGAGCCCCTCGGCTCTCTGCTCTGTGAATCAGGAACCACAGCCTTCCTAGCGAGTCTGAATGCTAACAGCTCTGCCAGTCCGAGCCCCTCGGCTCTCTGCCCCTCGGCTCTCTGCTCTGTGAATCAGGAACCACAGCCTTCCTAGCGAGTCTGAATGCTAACAGCTCTGCCAGTCCGAGCCCCTCGACTCTCTGCTCTGTGAATAAGGAACCACAGCCTTCCTAGCGAGTGTGAATGCTAACAGCTCTGCCAGTCCGAGCCCCTCGGCTCTCTGCTCTGTGAATCAGGAACCACAGCCTTCCTAGCGAGTGTGAATGCTAACAGCTCTGCCAGTCCGAGCCCCTCGGCTCTCTGCTCTGTGAATCAGGAACCACAGCCTTCCTAGCGAGTCTGAATGCTAACAGCTCTGCCAGTCCGAGCCCCTCGGCTCTCTGCTCTGTGAATCAGGAACCACAGCCTTCCTAGCGAGTCTGAATGCTAACAGCTCTGCCAGTCCGAGCCCCTCGGCTCTCTGCTCTGTGAATCTGGAACCACAGCCTTCCTAGCGAGTGTGAATGCTAACAGCTCTGCCAGTCCGAGGCCCCTCGGCTCTCTGCTCTGTGAATCTGGAACCACAGCCTTCCTAGCGAGTCTGAATGCTAACAGCTCTGCCAGTCCGAGCCCCTCGGCTCTCTGCTCTGTGAATCTGGAACCACAGCCTTCCTAGCGAGTCTGAATGCTAACAGCTCTGCCAGTCCGAGCCCCTCGGCTCTCTGCTCTGTGAATCTGGAACCACAGCCTTCCTAGCGAGTGTGAATGCTAACAGCTCTGCCAGTCCGAGCCCCTCGGCTCTCTGCTCTGTGAATCTGGAACCACAGCCTTCCTAGCGAGTCTGAATGCTAACAGCTCTGCCAGTCCGAGCCCCTCGGCTCTCTGCTCTGTGAATCTGGAACCACAGCCTTCCTAGTGAGTCTGAATACTAACAGCCCCCCCACAAACACGTACACACCCACCCACACCCCCACACACCCCCCTACCCCCACACACCACACCCACACCCAGACAGTGTCTCTGCAGGAACACCTCGTCAATGAACACCTCGCGTGTTCTGTTGAACCCAGGGCTTTGGAGCTGGGTTCAGGGGACTCATCCTGCTTCACTTCCTCTCTGTAGTGATCAGCTAGGGTGGAGCGGTCCTGCAAACTACCACAGACTTCCAGACTCCCATTTCGTGGGTCATTGCACACTGCCACTCATTGCACTAGCAGCAGCTTTAATTGAACCCAGCCTGAGAGAGCTCTGCGTGGTGTGGAGTGGAATTGAACCCAGCCTGAGAGAGCCCTGCGCGGGTGTGGAGTGGAATTGAACCCAGCCTGAGAGAGCCCTGCGTGGTGTGGAGTGGAATTGAACCCAGCCTGAGAGAGCCCTGCGTGGGTGTGGAGTGGAATTGAACCCAGCCTGAGAGAGCCCTGCGTGGGTGTGGAGTGGAATTGAACCCAGCCTGAGAGAGCTCTGCGTGGGTGTGGAGTGGAATTGAACCCAGCCTGTGAGAGCCCTGCGTGGGTGTGGAGTGGAATTGAACCCAGATTGAGAGAGCTCTGCATGGTGTGGAGTGGAATTGAACCCAGACTGAGAGAGCCCTGCGTGGTGTGGAGTGGAATTGAACCCAGCCTGAGAGAGCCCTGCGTGGGTGTGGAGTGGAATTGAACCCAGATTGAGAGAGCTCTGCATGGTGTGGAGTGGAATTGAACCCAGACTGAGAGAGCCCTGCGTGGTGTGGAGTGGAATTGAACCCAGCCTGAGAGAGCCCTGCGTGGGTGTGGAGTGGAATTGAACCCAGCCTGAGAGAGCCCTGCGTGGTGTGGAGTGGAATTGAACCCAGCCTGAGAGAGCCCTGCGTGGTGTGGAGTGGAATTGAACCCAGCCTGAGAGAGCCCTGCGCGGGTGTGGAGTGGAATTGAACCCAGCCTGAGAGAGCTCTGCATGGGTGTGGAGTGGAATTGAACCCAGCCTGAGAGAGCCCTGCGTGGGTGTGGAGTGGAATTGAACCCAGATTGAGAGAGCTCTGCATGGTGTGGAGTGGAATTGAACCCAGCCTGAGAGAGCCCTGCGCGGGTGTGGAGTGGAATTGAACCCAGATTGAGAGAGCCCTGCGTGGGTGTGGAGTGGAATTGAACCCAGCCTGAGAGAGCCCTGCGTGGTGTGGAGTGGAATTGAACCCAGACTGAGAGAGCCCTGCGTGGTGTGGAGTGGAATTGAACCCAGCCTGAGAGAGCCCTGCGTGGGTGTGGAGTGGAATTGAACCCAGATTGAGAGAGCCCTGCGTGGTGTGGAGTGGAATTGAACCCAGACTGAGAGAGCCCTGCGTGGTGTGGAGTGGAATTGAACCCAGCCTGAGAGAGCCCTGCGTGGGTGTGGAGTGGAATTGAACCCAGATTGAGAGAGCCCTGCGTGGTGTGGAGTGGAATTGAACCCAGCCTGAGAGAGCCCTGCGTGGGTGTGGAGTGGAATTGAACCCAGCCTGAGAGAGCCCTGCGCGGGTGTGGAGTGGAATTGAACCCAGATTGAGAGAGCCCTGCGCAGGTGTGGAGTGGAATTGAACCCAGCCTGAGAGAGCCCTGCGTGGGTGTGGAGTGGAATTGAACCCAGCCTGAGAGAGCCCTGCGTGGGTGTGGAGTGGAATTGAACCCAGCATGAGAGAGCTCTGCATGGGTGTGGAGTGGAATTGAACCCAGCCTGAGAGAGCCCTGCGTGGGTGTGGAGTGGAATTGAACCCAGATTGAGAGAGCCCTGCGTGGTGTGGAGTGGAATTGAACCCAGACTGAGAGAGCCCTGCGTGGTGTGGAGTGGAATTGAACCCAGACTGAGAGAGCCCTGCGCGGGTGTGGAGTGGAATTGAACCCAGCCTGAGAGAGCCCTGCGTGGGTGTGGAGTGGAATTGAACCCAGCCTGAGAGAGCCCTGCGTGGTGTGGAGTGGAATTGAACCCAGACTGAGAGAGCCCTGCGTGGTGTGGAGTGGAATTGAACCCAGACTGAGAGAGCCCTGCGTGGTGTGGAGTGGAATTGAACCCAGACTGAGAGAGCCCTGCGTGGTGTGGAGTGGAATTGAACCCAGACTGAGAGAGCCCTGCGTGGTGTGGAGTGGAATTGAACCCAGCCTGAGAGAGCCCTGCGTGGTGTGGAGTGGAATTGAACCCAGATTGAGAGAGCCCTGCGTGGTGTGGAGTGGAATTGAACCCAGACTGAGAGAGCCCTGCGCGGGTGTGGAGTGGAATTGAACCCAGACTGAGAGAGCCCTGCGTGGTGTGGAGTGGAATTGAACCCAGACTGAGAGAGCCCTGCGTGGGTGTGGAGTGGAATTGAACCCAGCCTGAGAGAGCCCTGCGCGGGTGTGGAGTGGAATTGAACCCAGATTGAGAGAGCCCTGCGTGGTGTGGAGTGGAATTGAACCCAGACTGAGAGAGCCCTGCGTGGTGTGGAGTGGAATTGAACCCAGACTGAGAGAGCCCTGCGTGGGTGTGGGGTGGAATTGAACCCAGCCTGAGAGAGCCCTGCGCGGGTGTGGAGTGGAATTGAACCCAGATTGAGAGAGCCCTGCGTGGTGTGGAGTGGAATTGAACCCAGCCTGAGAGAGCCCTGCGCGGGTGTGGAGTGGAATTGAACCCAGCCTGAGAGAGCTCTGCATGGTGTGGAGTGGAATTGAACCCAGACTGAGAGAGCCCTGCGTGGTGTGGAGTGGAATTGAACCCAGACTGAGAGAGCCCTGCGTGGTGTGGGGTGGAATTGAACCCAGCCTGAGAGAGCCCTGCGCGGGTGTGGAGTGGAATTGAACCCAGATTGAGAGAGCCCTGCGTGGTGTGGAGTGGAATTGAACCCAGCCTGAGAGAGCCCTGCGCGGGTGTGGAGTGGAATTGAACCCAGCCTGAGAGAGCCCTGCATGGTGTGGAGTGGAATTGAACCCAGATTGAGAGAGCCCTGCGTGGTGTGGAGTGGAATTGAACCCAGACTGAGAGAGCCCTGCGTGGTGTGGAGTGGAATTGAACCCAGCCTGAGAGAGCCCTGCGTGGGTGTGGAGTGGAATTGAACCCAGATTGAGAGAGCCCTGCGTGGTGTGGAGTGGAATTGAACCCAGACTGAGAGAGCCCTGCGTGGTGTGGAGTGGAATTGAACCCAGCCTGAGAGAGCCCTGCGTGGGTGTGGAGTGGAATTGAACCCAGCCTGAGAGAGCCCTGCGCGGGTGTGGAGTGGAATTGAACCCAGATTGAGAGAGCCCTGCGTGGGTGTGGAGTGGAATTGAACCCAGACTGAGAGAGCCCTGCGTGGTGTGGAGTGGAATTGAACCCAGCCTGAGAGAGCCCTGCGTGGTGTGGAGTGGAATTGAACCCAGACTGAGAGAGCCCTGCGTGGGTGTGGAGTGGAATTGAACCCAGCCTGAGAGAGCCCTGCGCGGTGTGGAGTGGAATTGAACCCAGCCTGAGAGAGCTCTGCGTGGTGTGGAGTGGAATTGAACCCAGCCTGAGAGAGCCCTGCGTGGTGTGGAGTGGAATTGAACCCAGCCTGAGAGAGCCCTGCGTGGTGTGGAGTGGAATTGAACCCAGACTGAGAGAGCCCTGCGTGGTGTGGAGTGGAATTGAACCCAGACTGAGAGAGCCCTGCGTGGTGTGGAGTGGAATTGAACCCAGCCTGAGAGAGCCCTGCGCGGGTGTGGAGTGGAATTGAACCCAGCCTGAGAGAGCCCTGCGCGGGTGTGGAGTGGAATTGAACCCAGCCTGAGTGAGCTTTCGCAGGGTAACTGCAGCAGCACAGCGCTGTCTCGGACAACATGAAGAAACTCGACTCCTTATTGAATCGACACCGCTTGTACGTTTTTCTTCCTCTTTTGATTTGGCTGCTAGTGGTTTCTGCTGTGGATTCCTTGTGCAGGATCACAGTGGCTAGTTTCTGCTGTGCTCGGTGTGGAGTGGAGTGAAGTGGAGTGGAGCAGCATGTCCTCTCCTGATCGTGGAGTTGTGCTCGGCAGTGAGGTAGGGAGGCACTGCTGTGTGTCTCCACTGGGCTAGTTTGGGTAAACAGTTTTATGGGTAAATAGATTTCAGGAAGTTCGACGGCCAAATTGCAGCTCCCTGCCGTCCTGTCTGCATCTCTCTGAGTGAAGAAGGTTCCAGTTAAAACCCTGTGAGGTGCATCCCTGTGCTGGAGGCTCAGCAGAGCTGTGGGTGTCCTAATGGGGGGTTACTGTGAGAGCAGAACAGGGTGACCTGCAAGGTCCTCTCCTCTCTCTCCCCTATCTCCCCTCTCTCTCCTCTCTCCTCTCTCCTCTCTCTCCTCTCTTCTCCCCTCTCTCTCCTCTCCTCTCCCTCTCTCGTCTCCTCTCTCTCCAGCTCTGTTCACACAGAGTGCTGCCGTTGCTTCACAGAGTCAGATGTTCAGGCTGAGTCAGTAAAGCCCTCTGGGACCAGCGTCGTGTCTTGGGGCGAGTAGGGCGACTGCAGTGCTTTAAAATAGCTGTGCATTGATTTTAACAGCATTGCTAACATCCAGATAGTGTTTCAAACATTGAAAACAGTGCGGCACAGATATTTATTTATTTATTTATTTGAGCTCTATTTAGAGTTTAGAAACATACTTTAAATAGTCTTTGATTCTGTGCAGGGATGATAATAAGACTCCTGTTGCACAGCAGTGTCACACATTCCAGGCTTTACTACCAGCTTGATTAGCCCCAGTGTGTCTAAGTAACAAGCTCAGGTGTGTCTTATTAAGCCAGGAGTGATTCAAGCTGCTATGTAATTTTCCTCCATGCTGTTTGATTGAGAAAGCAGCAACAGGCTTAGCTTTTTGCTTTTGACAAAGTGTGCACTAGAACCCTAACCCTAACCCTGGATTGGACAAGGTGTTGTTGGGCCTTGATGAGTGAGTGAATGCAAGTGTATTTCACAGGCTGGAAACAACACGTCAAGCTGATCCAGTCTGTCTGATACAGTGTGTCATGCTGCCTCTGAGTTGCTGTTAGGGGCTGGGAGCCAGTGTGCCTCCAAGTCCCTGTTGGAGGCTGGGATCCAGTGTGTCTCATTGCCTGGCTACAGTCGGCAGTGTGTTTGCATGCAGCCAGCAGGGGGCGGTGTGTTTGCATGCAGCCGGCCTGCAAAAACTATAAGAGTGAGTAAGACAGTGAGGCACCCTCCCAGCTGGAAGTTCAATTTAAATCATTATGGGATGGCATCCTGTGCACTGCCAGGCTGCCCTGTGAATAGCGCACTGTCCTCATGCACTGCCAGGCTGCCCTGTGAATAAAGGACTGTCCTGCACTGCTGGGCTGCACTGCCAGGCTGCCCTGTGAATAAAGGACTGTCCTGCACTGCCAGGCTGCCCTGTGAATAGCGCACTGCACTCCTGCACTGCCAGGCTGCCCTGTGAATAAAGGACTGTCCTGCACTGCCAGGCTTCCCTGGAGTGAAAACTTTCTTGGACTGTTGATTGCAGGAGAGGGGTGTGCTTTGCAACATAGTGACACTTCTTCTTATCTATCTATCTGTCTGTCTGTCTGAAAAGCTTTAATAATGTCCTACTATGCGAGAGTGAAAGCAATATAAATAACTCTGATCCCCTGAGTGTGACTCTGACCTCTGCTCTGCTCTCCTCCAGACCAGTACAAGCTGAAGGCAGTGGAGGAGGTGAAATACATGAGGAGTGGAGATGAAGACGAAGTCACAGCACAGAACCAGGAGAACCTGGTGAGAGGGGGGAAGGGAAGGGAGGAGGGTATGAGAGGAGAGGAGAGGAAGACAGAGTGACAGCACACAACCAGGAGAACCTGGTGAGAGGGGAGGGGAGAGGAGAGGAGTGCATATCACTGCAGTGAGAGAGCAGGAATGGGAGCCGCGCCCACACAGGAGAGAGAAAGGAGATCAGGAATGAGAGCCATGCCCACACAGGAGAGACAGAGAGGGAGGAGAGCAGGAATGGGAGCCGCGCCCACACAGGAGAGAGAGAGAGAGCGAGCAGGAATGGGAGCCACGCCCACAAAGGAGGGAGAGGGAGGAGAGCAGGAATGGGAGCCGTGCACACGCAGGAGAGAGAGGGAGAGAAGAGAGCAGGAATGGGAGTCGTGCACACGCAGGAGAGAGGGAGAGAAGAGCAGGAATGGGAGTCGTGCACACACAGGAGAGAGAGGGAGAGAAGAAAGCAGGAATGGGAGTCGTGCACACGCAGGAGAGAGAGGGAGAGAAGAGCAGGAATGGGAGTCGCTCATGAGTCACTGCACTGTACTGAGGGAGGGGTGTGGTGTGTTTATCTCAGAGGAGGGGAGGTGGGGAGTGATAGAGAGAGTCAGCCTGAGCAGGTATCGACTCGCAGCCTGTGAATCTCTCTCTCGCTCTCTCTCTCTCTCTCTCTACTCCGCCCTCTTCCCTGGAGCTGCAGTGCAGATAGCCTTGTGTAGTCTCTTGTTATTCACACAGCTTCTCTGTTTCAGGAAAAAAGTGCTTCTTTGAACCGGAGCAGATCCCAGAAGGATGGATCTGGAGCAAATTCACAGAGAGCCAAGTGAGTACCCCCCCCCCCCCCCCCCCATTTCATTGTATTAATAATGTCTGGTGTGACTCTGTGCAGCGCAGTGTGTGTGTGTGTGACTGACTCTGCAGTACAGTGTGTGTGTGTGTATGTGTGACTCTGACCAGTGCAGTGTGTGTGTGTGACTCTGCAGTGCAGCGCAGTGTGTGTGTGTGACTGACTCTGCAGTGCAGCGCAGTGTGTGTGTGTGTGTGTGTGTGTGACTGACTGACTGAGACGTCACAACACACACACACTGGACGTCAGGTCACCGTTACACAACACACTGAGACGTCAACGTCGCGTCACACACACCTGACGACACGTCGCGTCACACACACTGCCCAACTGACTGAGTGTCATGTCATGTCAACACACACCTCATTTCACTGCAACGTGTGTGTGTGTGTGTGTGTGTGTGTGTGTGTGTGGTGTGTGTGTGTGTGTGTGTGTGTGTGTGTGTGTGTGTGTGCAGTGTAGTGTGTATGTGTGTGTGTGTGTGTCTATGTGTTTGACTCCAGTGTTCTCTGTGTCATGCTATAACCCTGTGCTCCTGTCTGCACTCAGACTGGCTGCTTGTCTGTAGTGGCTTTGCTTTGCTGCCCAGCTGCCCGGACGTTCACTGCATTACTGTAACAGTCTCTCTCTCTCTCTCTCTCTCTCTCTCTCTCACTGTCCTCACAGTATCCACACATCTGAGAGCCAACAAGAATTCTTCCGAATGCTGGATGAAAAGATTGAGAAGGTAAGAGCTGGCACAGTGTCTCTGCCTCTCCAGATGTGTGTGTGATTGGAATTGGAGGTGAGCTCAGATTCCAGTGTTAAAACATCCCAATCAGTGCAGTGCTCTCCCTCTCGCTGTCACTGTCATAGCAAGCACCCCCTCTGCATGGTAACCCGCCCGGGGGCAGTGCCTTCATAATAATCCCCATGGGCTCTGTCCTCAGCCCCTGTCACTCGTGTACAAGCAAACAGTCACCTGATAACTCGGCTAATAAGAGACCACAACAGTGCCTCCCTTAATGCCCCTAGCACTGGACTGTCTCTCATTGTCCTTCACACTCTCTCTCATACTCACTCACTCTCTCCCTCTCCCTCTTCCTCTCTCACACTCTCTCCCTCTCCCTTCCCTCACACGCTCTCCCTCCCCTCTCACACTCACTCTCCCTCTCCCTGTCTCACACTCACTCTCTCCCTCTCCCTCTTCCTCTCTCACACTCACTCTCACACTCTCTCCCTCTCCTTCTCTCACACTCACTCTCTCCCTCTCCCTCCTCCTCTCTCACACTCACTCTCTCTGGTGAGTGAGAGCGCTCACACCTCAGTCTCCTCTCTAGACAGAGGGACCTCACACTCACTCTCTCTCCCTCTTCCTCTCTCACACTCACTCTCTCTCCCTCTTCCTCTCTCTCTCACTCTCTTCCTCTCCCTCTTCCTCTCTCACACTCACTCTCTCTCCCTCTTCCTCTCTCTCACACTCTCTCCCTCTTCCTCTCTCACACTCACTCTCTCTCCCGCTCCCTCTTCCTCTCTCTCACACTCTCTCCCTCTCCCTCTCTCACACTCACTCTCTCCCTCTCTCACACTCACTCTCTCCCTCTCCCTCCTCCTCTCTCACACTCCCTCTCTCTCCCTCTCCCTCTCTCACACTCACTCTCTCTCCCTCTCCCTCTTCCTCTCGCTCACTCTCTCCCTCTCCATCACACTCTCTCCCTCTCCCTCTCTCACACTCACTCTCTCCCTCTCCCTCTTCCTCTCTCACACTCACTCTCTCTTCCTCTTCCTCTCTCTCACACTCTCTCTCTCTTCCTCTCTCTCACACTCACTCTCCCTCACTCTGTCTCCCTCCCTGTCTCTCCCAGGGTCCAGACTACAGCTCTGAGGAGGAGAAGGACATCACATAGTGCTTTGGAGGGGACTGTGTGGGACGCTGTTATATAGAGACTGGCAGACAGGACCCCTTTTTAACCCCAGTGAGGGGAGGTGGAGTCGGACAGCTGGACCCTGCGCCCGCCCCCCTTGCTGTGGCTCTTTGCTGGCCACTCAGTTTTGAATCTGCTCTATGGGTGGTCCTGGCCCGGACCCCCGGCTCCAGGAAGGAACTCTTTGCTTCTATCGCAAAAAAAACTAACCTCCCAGCCCACAGGTCACAGGTCACGCTTCCACCTTGGTGAGGTCACTCGGGGCGTGTCCCGTAGTCGTCATGGAAACGCAGATACTTGGCTTCACCCCTTCCGGTTTGCTGCTGGCTCCGTGCTCCACGGGGACTGGGATTCCATTTCTATTAAAATAAATACTCTGCTGTTTTTAACTGAATCTCTTCTGTAAACACGTCAGAGAAAGTGTATGTGTGTGTGTGTGTGTGTGTCTGCCTGTCAGAGTATCTGACTGTCTGTCTGTTTGTCTGTCAGTCAGTGTGTCTCTGTCTGTCTGTCAGTATCTTCTCTTCCCTTGTCTCCACTTCCCTTTACCACCAAAATCTTGCACACAGTTGGTTTGGACTTTTGTACGAAAAGAATCTGAGCCCCACAGTTCAGCGGCGCTCTGCCTACAAGTTCAACTTCGTGCAGATCAGCCGTGTTTATTAAAAGGGTGAGGGTGAGGGCAGGTATTCAGATAGGGACACACTTCAGGGTGCTTTCTCTGCTTTTACTTTGGGCTCCTCATCAGACAGCCAATCTCGTGGAGCAGCCTCTCATGAATATGAGTTGTTGACCCCTGTGTGCCGGCTGTGGCTTCGTGGGGAGTGTCACAGTGGAGCTGCTGCTGTTGCTCTACCGCCCCCTGCTGGCTTCCCGGAGACCTGTAAGGTAAGAGTTGTGTACAGCTGCTACTTGGAAACTTGATCGTGCATTCGCTGCTTAATCTGCTGGAAACACACTAGACAGGGCATTCAGTAAGAGCAGTGGGTATGCGTACTGTTCTCTCTGCTGGTTTCAAACCTGGAGCATAATATTTGCACAATACCAACTGGAGCACAGACAAACAGATACACAATGCACACAATACCAACTGCAGCACGCGCACACTGTTATACACACACACACACACACACACACACACAATCCCAGCTACAGCACAGACCGTCTCAGATGCAGCTCACACACTCTGAATTGCAGGTGTAGTTGTGACTCCATGTCTCTCCCTCTGCCTCTGTCAGGATTATGAGCAGAGCCTGCGCTTGTTCAGCCTGGATGATATGGAACGGCTGGTGACCCGTATAAACAACGACACACACTAACACGCTTACTCTGTTTATTCAACCAAGCAGTAATCACAGGTACAAATACAAACACATACATAGAACTTCAAACTACGATTTGAAGCCTTTTTGTGCTCCACTGCCTGTCCTTGATCAGAACTCTGTCCTTTTCCAGGCTAATCTTCCATTTCCTCTGCAGAAAGAAAAGGCCGGTGTTCACAGAGCTCACTTCACTCCTGCAAAGCCAAGACGTCCAGGTTCTTGTCTTGCTTTGCACCCGAGGGCCCAAGTGCTTGCATGTAATGCTGAGGCATGCTGAGCCCTGAACAGCAGCGTTAGCTTTGCCTATTGAGGAAGGCTTGGCGCTCCTGTTGTTTCAATAGTAATAATGAATTAGTGAAGACAATACAATGGTAGGGGGTATGAAACTTTACACAAAGTCAACCTGCTAGAAGTGGAATCATGTCTGCTATGCAGCTTCAGAATCCACAGCTTGACGAGGGACACTCCTAGCATTGACCCTGGTCTATAATGGGTGTGTGTCATAATCCCTCCTCTCTTCAGTGGCATGAAACTGCAACTGTGCAGCCAGTGCCAGGATTCTCATCTCCAGCAGTGTGAGATCTCTGACAAGGGAAGTGAATCTCTTATACAAAGTTAGACTGCTAGGCAGTCACAAGGAGACAGGTGGTGCAGTGGGCTAGGGGGGAGTCTGGTACCCTCTCCCGCGAGGAGAGTTGAGGGTCATGGGTGAGGGTCGCTGTCTGAGAAGAGGAAAGACAATCAGAATCTCAGAGAGACCTGGCTGAGACTGCACTGCCTCATGCCTCCTCCTATAGACAGTATCTGGATAAGCGTGTGCTCAGGAGGCAGGAGTATAGCGGGCTGCCTCACTGCAGCACATATTAGAGCACAGAGAGATCGCGATTCAGCCAGGCATAGCAGCTAGAAACAAACAAAACCCCCAAACTTGCATTTCATTGAAACAACTTTCCTTTAATTCAGCTTTGTTAATTACAGTACTTATAAAAGGAAGGGAAAGTTCAGAGAAAGGAATACAAACATTCACTGCAATTATTAAATAATAATCTGGTTTTATACACAAATCCGATTCAGCTTTTTTTTTTTTTGCATCAAACAAAAAAGAATCACTTCTGTTATCTGTAGTGTTCCCCCTTTTAGAAAAGACCAAACTATTTCACACCCTCCGCTCCCCAGATTAGAACCCTGATCAGCAGTGTTTTCATTTTTAATATCAGATAAATAATATATTGCCTTTTCAACTTTTGAGCCTATCAGGACAAGTTCAGATCTAATTGTGTTGGAGCTGGAGAGAGTCAAGCCTCTGTTTCAGGGGGCTGAAGAGAACGGGGATTATTTCAGTCATTGTTTGTGATGCTGAACGATCAGAGTAAAACCTTTGAAGTCCCAAATAACAAAACGTTTCCATGAGCAGAGCGCTCGGCACTGTCTTTAACATTACCAGGATCTGTGCAGGGATTCAGGGTGGTGTGGCTGGAACAAAGACCTGGACTGGAATACCTCCAGCTGACTGGAGCAGAACACATTGTGGACAATCCCTCAGGGAGCTCGCCTCACACTCTGGAAACAGTGCCGGAGAAGCCTGGCTTCCAGCGATCATATTGCACAGGGTCTGGTACCAGCCATGGAAGCAAGACTCCTACTGCATAGCAGAGTCATCTGCTCCAGGTTTTACTAGGAGCTTGAGTAGCCACAGTGTGTAGGTCACAAGCTCAGGGGTGTCTTACTAAACCCATAGTTAAACCAGCCATGCCTGAGGGACATGTACAGCATAGAAATTTCTTTGTTTGCGCAGGGATGAAGGTGACAGACAGGGGCACAGCCACAGCATTGAAATGATAAAAGCCGCTCCTAACAATGGAAGCTGAAAGAACCTGTTTGATGAAGCAGCATTAGGGTTTTAAACCATCAGCCCACAATATACACCCTTCAAATAAAATAAGAATGACCTAATTACATATATAACAAGTCATATTAGCAAGGTTAGCACCCACCCCTCCCCTAGTTACAAATCTACAGCAGATGAAAGCCCCTGTCCTACACCGCCAGCACTCTCTCAATGCCAGGTAAGAATGCACAACAGACAATACTGACCTCTGCTGGTGGGCAGCTCAAATGCACAAAAGAGCATGTTAAAAATGAGACTGGGAATGGATTGTTATTCTTGTGTGCAGATCGATCCCGACAGACCCTGGGAATGTGAAGCATGACCGTCACATCGCTACCAGCTCACTTCCACTCACTCACTTTCACCAGCTCACTCTCACTCGCTCACAGTAAAGTAAGAAATCAACAGAAAGGGGATGCATGAAGCAGCTCAGCCACTGCACAGCCAATTGGAAACCCTGGAGCCGGATCTGCACCCAGGTCCTGCAGAGCCCGGTCCTGCAGGTCTTCCAGGTGTCTTTACATCATCAGTGGCTAATGATCTGGAACATGTTAATCTGAACTAATTAAGACAATAATTGGTTCAATGAAGTGAGTGAAAGCTCTGTTGAAATGCAAAGCAGAAGCCCCTGCAGCTCTCCAGAACCAGGGCTGGAGATCCCTGCCCATGATAATCCAAAAATAAAAAATACATCTCGATTATATTTACTTGAATCTGTTTAACGGTGCTGCAGCTCGAGGTCCTGAAGCCCCCCCCCCCCCCCCCCGATTCCTGCGTTTGGATTTCCTGTTCATTAGTTACTCCCCGTCAAATAAACATAGAATATTGTAATACTCTGGAAGACAGTGTTTGTGTTCCCTCAGACTCTCCTCCCCCGCTTTTTGGAGTCCTTTTGGAACAATCCCAGAGTGAGCTGCCTCTGCCTCGTTCTGGTTCGTACCATGTGTGTTCCTGGGAGAGGGGTGGTCAGAGCTCGTCCTTCTCCATCTGCTGGAAGGCCTCCAGGTCCTCTCTCCAGTCTGACAGGATGGACTCTGGGTCCTGGCCAGTGTCCCCCTGGAGTCCTGTCTCTGTGTCCACAGCCTCCTCGTGCTGTGTGCCTGGCAGGGGGAGGCTGGCTGCACACTCCCCCCTCTCCAAAGCAGAGCAGGATTCCTCTGGTTTGGAGGCGGGACTCTCAGTGTCAGCACCTGGGAGAGAGACAGACTGTACTGCACTTTCTTTAAGTATTTCAGGTGAACTAAAAACAACAAGAAACACAGATGCAAACCTAAACACAGGCAGACACACAGACACGCGCACACGCACACACACACATAGAGGGAGGGAGGCTGGAATGTGTGCAGGGCAGGCTCTGTGCAGATCAGTGCGGGAGGCTGGAATGTGTGCAGATCAGTGCGGGAGGCTGGAATGTGTGCAGATCAGTGTGGGAGGCTGGAATGTGTGCAGATCAGTGCGGGAGGCTGGAATGTGTGCAGATTAGTGTGGGAGGCTGGAATGTGTGCAGATTAGTGTGGGAGGCTGGAATGTGTGCAGATTAGTGTGGGAGGCTGGAATGTGTGCAGATCAGTGCGGGAGGCTGGAATGTGTGCAGATCAGTGTGGGAGGCTGGAATGTGTGCAGGGGAGGCTCTGTGCAGATCAGTGCGGGAGGCTGGAATGTGTGCAGATCAGTGCGGGAGGCTGGAATGTGTGCAGATCAGTGCGGGAGGCTGGAATGTGTGCAGATCAGTGCGGGAGGCTGGAATGTGCGCAGATCAGTGCGGGAGGCTGGAATGTGTGCAGATCAGTGCGGGAGGCTGGAATGTGCGCAGATCAGTGTGGGAGGCTGGAATGTGTGCAGATCAGTGCGGGAGGCTGGAATGTGTGCAGATTAGTGTGGGAGGCTGGAATGTGTGCAGATTAGTGTGGGAGGCTGGAATGTGTGCAGATCAGTGTGGGAGGCTGGAATGTGTGCAGATCAGTGCGGGAGGCTGGAATGTGCGCAGATCAGTGCGGGAGGCTGGAATGTGTGCAGATCAGTGTGGGAGGCTGGAATGTGTGCAGATTAGTGTGGGAGGCTGGAATGTGTGCAGATCAGTGCGGGAGGCTGGAATGTGCGCAGATCAGTGCGGGAGGCTGGAATGTGTGCAGATCAGTGCGGGAGGCTGGAATGTGTGCAGATCAGTGCGGGAGGCTGGAATGTGTGCAGATCAGTGCGAGAGGCTGGAATGTGTGCAGATCAGGCGGGAGGCTGTGCAGATCAGTGCGGGAGGCTGGAATGTGCGCAGATCAGTGCGGGAGGCTGGAATGTGTGCAGATCAGTGCGGGAGGCTGGAATGTGTGCAGATCAGTGCGGGAGGCTGGAATGTGTGCAGATCAGTGCGGGAGGCTGGAATGTGTGCAGATCAGTGCGGGAGGCTGGAATGTGCGCAGATCAGTGTGAGAGGCTGGAATGTGTGCAGGGCAGGCTCTGTGCAGATCAGTGCGGGAGGCTGGAATGTGCGCAGATCAGTGCGGGAGGCTGGAATGTGCGCAGATCAGTGCGGGAGGCTGGAATGTGTGCAGATCAGTGCGGGAGGCTGGAATGTGTGCAGATCAGTGCGAGAGGCTGGAATGTGCGCAGATCAGTGCGGGAGGCTGGAATGTGCGCAGATCAGTGCGGGAGGCTGGAATGTGTGCAGAGCAGGCTCTGTGCAGATCAGTGGAATGTGTGCAGATCAGTGCGGGAGGCTGGAATGTGTGCAGATCAGTGCGGGAGGCTGGAATGTGCGCAGATCAGTGCGGGAGGCTGGAATGTGTGCAGATCAGTGTGGGAGGCTGGAATGTGTGCAGATCAGTGCGGGAGGCTGGAATGTGTGCAGATCAGTGCGGGAGGCTGGAATGTGTGCAGAGCAGGCTCTGTGCAGATCAGTGCGGGAGGCTGGAATGTGTGCAGAGCAGGCTCTGTGCAGATCAGTGCGGGAGGCTGGAATGTGTGCAGATCAGTGCGGGAGGGTGGAATGTGTGCAGATCAGTGCGGGAGGCTGGAATGTGTGCAGAGCATGCTCTGTGCAGATCAGTGCGGGAGGCTGGAATGTGTGCAGAGCAGGCTCTGTGCAGATCAGTGCGGGAGGCTGGAATGTGTGCAGATCAGTGCGGGAGGCTGGAATGTGTGCAGATCAGTGCGGGAGGCTGGAATGTGTGCAGATCAGTGCGGGAGGCTGGAATGTGTGCAGATCAGTGCGGGAGGCTGGAATGTGTGCAGATCAGTGCGGGAGGCTGGAATGTGTGCAGATCAGTGCGGGAGGCTGGAATGTGTGCAGATCAGTGCGGGAGGCTGGAATGTGTGCAGATCAGTGCGGGAGGCTGGAATGTGTGCAGATCAGTGCGGGAGGCTGGAATGTGTGCAGATCAGTGCGGGAGGCTGGAATGTGTGCAGATCAGTGCGGGAGGCTGGAATGTGTGCAGATCAGTGCGGGAGGCTGGAATGTGTGCAGATCAGTGCGGGAGGCTGGAATGTGTGCAGATCAGTGCGGGAGGCTGGAATGTGTGCAGATCAGTGCGGGAGGCTGGAATGTGTGCAGATCAGTGCGGGAGGCTGGAATGTGTGCAGATCAGTGCGGGAGGCTGGAATGTGTGCAGATCAGTGCGGGAGGCTGGAATGTGTGCAGATCAGTGCGGGAGGCTGGAATGTGTGCAGATCAGTGCGGGAGGCTGGAATGTGTGCAGATCAGTGCGGGAGGCTGGAATGTGTGCAGATCAGTGCGGGAGGCTGGAATGTGTGCAGATCAGTGCGGGAGGCTGGAATGTGTGCAGATCAGTGCGGGAGGCTGGAATGTGTGCAGATCAGTGCGGGAGGCTGGAATGTGTGCAGATCAGTGCGGGAGGCTGGAATGTGTGCAGATCAGTGCGGGAGGCTGGAATGTGTGCAGATCAGTGCGGGAGGCTGGAATGTGTGCAGATCAGTGCGGGAGGCTGGAATGTGTGCAGATCAGTGCGGGAGGCTGGAATGTGTGCAGATCAGTGCGGGAGGCTGGAATGTGTGCAGATCAGTGCGGGAGGCTGGAATGTGTGCAGATCAGTGCGGGAGGCTGGAATGTGTGCAGAGCAGGCTCTGTGCAGATCAGTGCGGGAGGCTGGAATGTGTGCAGATCAGTGCGGGAGGCTGGAATGTGTGCAGATCAGTGTGGGAGGCTGGAATGTGTGCAGATCAGTGCGGGAGGCTGGAATGTGTGCAGATTAGTGTGGGAGGCTGGAATGTGTGCAGATCAGTGTGAGAGGCTGGAATGTGTGCAGGGCAGGCTCTGCGCAGATCAGTGCGGGAGGCTGGAATGTGTGCAGATCAGTGTGAGAGGCTGGAATGTGTGCAGATTAGTGTGGGAGGCTGGAATGTGTGCAGGGCAGGCTCTGTGCAGATCAGTGTGGGAGGCTGCAGGGCAGGACACTGCTCAGTGTTCAATGTTTAGTCTAACACAGGTGTGAACAGAAGAAGGAAGGTACTTACTGCTCTCCAGAATGTAGCTGGGGAGTGTTTTACCTTTAAATATCACATCTAAAAGATCCAGCATGAAGGCACAAGGGAGAGAAGCAACACAAGCGTTACAAACAAGTAATGGGGCAGGGCTGGTGGTGGGACAGGGCAGGTGGGCGGGGCTGATTGCCCAGGAAGCAGCTCAGCCACAGGGCTTCGTGTTGTAACTCTTCTCCTGCCTCCAACACGCCACTGCTTTCACAGTGTGCAGTGCAGCTGGCAGGGACTCAGCTGAAGCACAGTGCCAGGCACTTCACAGGTGGATAGTATTACTGCAGCCGGGTGCTCCGCTACGCCTGTCTGCAGGGTCTCTGCTTGTGGGGTGTGGATCTGGATCCGTAATGCAGGGCCTCTAGCCTCCTTCCCCCAGTCTGACAGAACAGCAGAGCTGCTCTCTTTCTCTCCCATTTACAATATATTCTCCCCCTCTTCTCTCTCACCTGTCAGACAGCAGCATCTCACCTCTCTGTACTCTCCCCTTTCCCCTCTGTCCCTGGCTCTGTCAGACAGCAGCACCTCACCTCTCTGTACTCTCCCCTCTCTCTCACCTCTGTCCCTGGCTCTGTCAGACAGCAGCACCTCACCTCTCTGTACTCTCCCCTCTCTCTCACCTCTGTCCCTGGCTCTGTCAGACAGCAGCACCTCCACCTCTCTGTACTCTCCCCTCTCTCTCACCTCTGTCCCTGGCTCTGTCAGACAGCAGCACCTCCACCTCTCTGTACTCTCCCCTCTCTCTCACCTCTGTCCCTGGCTCTGTCAGACAGCAGCACCTCACCTCTCTGTACTCTCCCCTCTCTCTCACCTCTGTCCCTGGCTCTGTCAGACAGCAGCACCTCCACCTCTCTGTACTCTCTCAGCGCATCCAGGATGATTTTGCCCTCCTTGTTGAACAGGAAGAGGAGTGGGATGGTGATGTCATCAGTGCTCTTCCCATCCCCCGCCATCTGGAAGAGGGGTGCCGTGTCACTGCTGCTGCCCTCGTTATCATCTGTCAAATAGGAACACAGGAACATGCACTGATCAACCAATAGGAACACAGACCGATCAACCAATAGGGATGAGTACCTTGGGCTCTATAGAAAACAGTCATTTTAAATTTCAACTCCTCCTCACCGATGACAATGCCCCTATATAAACCCCTCTCTCCTCAGCAATGACAATGCCCCCTATGGCTCCTATATAAACCCCTCTCTCTCCTCAGCAATGACAATGCCCCCTATGGCTCCTATATAAACCCCTCTCTCCTCAGCAATGACAATGCCCCCTATGGCTCCTATATAAACCCCTCTCTCTCCTCAGCAATGACAATGCCCCCTATGGCTCCTATATAAACCCCTCTCTCCTCAGCAATGACAATGCCCCCTATGGCTCCTATATAAACCCCTCTCTCTCCTCAGCGATGACAATGCCCCCTATGGCTCCTATATAAACCCCTCTCTCCTCAGCAATGACAATGCCCCCTATGGCTCCTATATAAACCCCTCTCTCTCCTCAGCGATGACAATGCCCCCTATGGCTCCTATATAAACCCCTCTCTCTCCTCAGCGATGACAATGCCCCCTATGGCTCCTATATAAACCCCTCTCTCCCTCAGCGATGACAATGCCCCCTATGGCTCCTATATAAACCCCTCTCTCCCCTCAGCGATGACAATGCCCCCTGTGGCTCCTATATAAACCCCTCTCTCCTCACCAATGACAATGCCCCCTATGGCTCCTATATAAACCCCTCTCTCCCCTCAGCGATGACAATGCCCCCTGTGGCTCCTATATAAACCCCTCTCTCCTCACCAATGACAATGCCCCCTATGGCTCCTATATAAACCCCTCTCTCCCCTCAGCGATGACAATGCCCCCTGTGGCTCCTATATAAACCTCTCTCTCCTCAGCAATGACAATGCCCCCTATGGCTCCTATATAAACCCCTCTCTCTCCTCAGTGATGACAATGCCCCTATGGCTCCTATATAAACCCCTCTCTCCTCAGCAATGACAATGCCCCCTATGGCTCCTATATAAACCCCTCTCTCTCCTCAGTGATGACAATGCCCCTATGGCTCCTATATAAACCCCTCTCTCCTCAGCAATGACAATGCCCCCTATGGCTCCTATATAAACCCCTCTCTCTCCTCAGCGATGACAATGCCCCCTATGGCTCCTATATAAACCCCTCCCTCCTCACCAATGACAATGCCCCCTATGGCTCCTATATAAACCCCTCTCTCCTCAGCGATGACAATGCCCCCTATGGCTCCTATATAAACCCCTCTCTCCTCACCAATGACAATGCCCCCTATGGCTCCTATATAAACCCCTCTCTCTCCTCAGCGATGACAATGCCCCCTATGGCTCCTATATAAACCCCTCTCTCCTCAGCGATGACAATGCCCCCTATGGCTCCTATATAAACCCCTCTCTCCTCAGCGATGACAATGCCCCCTATGGCTCCTATATAAACCCCTCTCTCCTCAGTGATGACAATGCCCCTATGGCTCCTATATAAACCCCTCTCTCCTCAGCAATGACAATGCCCCCTATGGCTCCTATATAAACCCCTCTCTCTCCTCAGCGATGACAATGCCCCCTATGGCTCCTATATAAACCCCTCTCTCCTCAGCGATGACAATGCCCCCTATGGCTCCTATATAAACCCCTCTCTCCTCAGCGATGACAATGCCCCCTATGGCTCCTATATAAACCCCTCCCTCCTCACCAATGACAATGCCCCCTATGGCTCCTATATAAACCCCTCTCTCCTCAGCGATGACAATGCCCCCTATGGCTCCTATATAAACCCCTCTCTCTCCTCAGCGATGACAATGCCCCCTATGGCTCCTATATAAACCCTTCTCTCCTCAGCGATGATAATGCCCCCTATGGCTCCTATATAAACCCCTCTCTCAGCGATGACAATGCCCCCTATGGCTCCTATATAAACCCCTCTCTCTCCTCACCAATGACAATGCCCCCTATGGCTCCTATATAAACCCCTCTCCTCAGCGATGACAATGCCCCCTATGGCTCCTATATAAACCCCTCTCTCTCCTCACCAATGACAATGCCCCCTATGGCTCCAGCTCGCTGGATGCTCCTCGCCTTCTCTGCGAACATGCACTGGCCCCTCTGCACAAGAGCGATGCGCCCGGCCAGCAGGTCTGGGTTGGTCACCTCAGAGCAGGCATTGAAGGGCTCTGTCAGCGCCACAGACCCCCGCGCCTGCAGAGAGTTTAACACACCACACTGAAATCCATTTCATATTCCACTACGAACAGCAATGTTACCTCCAGTGCCCTTTACTTTTTCTCTGCTGTTGGAGATTTAGATTCATTGCTAGTATTTGTGTATCTCGATTCAGAACATGCAGATATTCATATACAAGACAATAGGATGGAAATAACCCGAGCTTGATACCTCTACACTGCGGTTAGTCAAGCTTGCAGCAAAACCTGGTACGGGGGACACTGCTCTGCAGTCAGAATGTTATTCCCATCCCTGTATATATGAAGCCACTGCCTCTGCTTCCTGGTGCCCAATCACTTCAAATCAGCACCACAACTGAAACAGGATTCCGACTGGAAGCTGATGAGCTTGTTATGTTATGTACATAACAAACAGGAGCTTAACAGACAGATAGCCTCTTTCTTAATTATACTTGCTTACTGCCTAATCTTTCAAATGAATATATTCCCATTTCCCTGGTGAACATTACACACCCCTGCATTGCTTTTGAAAAGGTCCAGCCCAAACTGTGCAGGTCCCGCGGTCAGTACCACTTTGCCGAAGAAGGGGTGCGAGATGATTTGCACAGCACGAGGGGGGAGCTGCTCCTTCTGCTGCTGGCTGGAGAGTTCTATCATCTCCTGCATGAAGCGCAAGCCGTCCTCCGCATCAACAGCACTGTCAGCCTGGGGAGAGAGAGAGAGTGAGGGGGTGAGAGACCACTGCCAGTCTAGGGGAGGAAGAGAGATATAGGGGGAGGGAGAGAGACAGAGAGAGAGAGAGAGAGAGAGAGAGAGAGACAGCACTGTCAGCCTGGGGGAGAGAGAGTGAGAGAGAGCACTGGCGTGCTGTATTGAGAGTGAGATGAGGGTGTACTGACCTGTGTGGAGTGCTGTATTGAGAGTGAGAGAGTGAGACAAGGGTGTAGTGACCTGCGTGGCGTGCTGTATTGAGAGTGAGGCGAGGGTGCAGTGTCCTGCGTGGCGTGCTGGACTGAGAGTGAGACGAGGGTGCAGTGTCCTGCGTGGCGTGCTGGATTGAGAGTGAGGCGAGGGTGCAGTGTCCTGCGTGGCGTGCTGGATTGACAGTGAGACGAGGGTGTAGTGACCTGCGTGGCGTGCTGGACAGAGTGAGACGAGGGTGTAGTGACCTGCGTGGCGTGCTGGATTGAGAGTGAGGCGAGGGTGCAGTGTCCTGCGTGGCGTGCTGGATTGACAGTGAGACGAGGGTGTAGTGACCTGCGTGGCGTGCTGGACAGAGTGAGACGAGGGTGTAGTGACCTGCGTGGCGTGCTGGATTGAGAGTGAGGCGAGGGTGCAGTGACCTGCGTGGCGTGCTGGATTGACAGTGAGGCGAGGGTGTAGTGACCTGCGTGGCGTGCTGGACAGAGTGAGACGAGGGTGTAGTGACCTGCGTGGCGTGCTGGATTGAGAGTGAGGCGAGGGTGCAGTGACCTGCGTGGCGTGCTGGATTGAGAGTGAGGCGAAGGTGCAGTGTCCTGCGTGGCGTGCTGGATTGACAGTGAGACGAGGGTGTAGTGACCTGCGTGGCGTGCTGGATTGAGAGTGAGGCGAGGGTGTAGTGACCTGCGTGGCGTGCTGCACCAGCTGCACTCGGCCATCCTTCAGGTGGATCAGACTGACCCCCATCCTGCGCAGGAGCTCCAGCTGCTCGGGACTGTTCGCCATGAAGTCCCTCGCTCGGAGGGGGGGCTGCGGGCCAGAGTCCCTGAAACACGGAGAGGGGTGAACACTGAGACACAGAGAGGGGTGAATACGGACACACAGAGAGGGGTGCACACAGAGACACTAACATCATGTTTTGTGTAGAACACGTTTGGGGAGAACAGCCCTCCCCATATACCCCCTCCCCCCTCCACACCTCCCCCTCTCACCCGCGGGGCCCGGGCCGGGGGCAGCTCTTGTCCACCGTGTTCTTGATTGGTTCTCGGATGCTGTGTGCGAAAGGCAGGGTTCCGTTTGGGAAACAGCCCCTGTGTGTTGGGGACAGGACCAGTCGAAGTTACCTGGTCGTTCAGATCAGCCAGATTCAGCAGCTCCTGGGCAGTCTGGAGAGACAGAGACAGAGAGAGAGGGAGAAATCTTCCCTCTTTACTCGAGAGAGCCGGGGATGAGGAGAGGAGACCAGTTGGTAAAGTTTTACCACCAGGGATGGCCTAACGTTATTGTCCCCATTGCGAGCAGCGTCGACGTAGAGGTTTTACTAGGAGCCTGATTAGCCCCAGTGTGCAGGTAACAAGCTCAGGAGTTTCTCATTAAACTAGTAAAGCTGTGCACTAGGAGTCTGGTTTCCAGCCCTGCTCACCGTGTTCCTCTGGGTTCCAGTGTGGTTGCAGGTGGACAGCGAGAGGGGCAGCAGGTGGGCCTCGGTGGTGAACAGGTAGTGGTCCATGTCAAACAGCAGGTCCTCCTTGTCAGCAAAGAGCAGGAACAGGTACTTGAACATCTCAGCAAGGAAGAACGAGTCCATGCTGGAGAGAGCAAGAGAGAGAGCGACAATATAAAGCACTTCTTGACTCGGGTCATACCAGAGCAGAGGGTTAGGAATATATAGAGAGAGAGTGAGAGAGACACACACACACTGTGGATCAAACAGACACACGGGCCGGCGACGGGGGTCACTCTCACCGGTCCTCGTGGCTGCCGGTCCGCACGTCTTTCATGGCAGCGAAGCCACAGGGAACTCGGGCGAACTTGTTCAGGTTCTCCAGGATGGTCTTCCCCGTCTCCAGGTAGTAGGGGTCTCCTGTGGCCTGGAAGAGGGGGCAGCAATGATGCTTCACTATTCTCCATTCTTTGGCTGCAGTAGGTCAGGGATGTATTTCCATGAAATACTTCCCTGTTACAGTTTCACCTATTCCAGCTTTTAACACAACCTTCATTATCCAGTGTATAGCTAACAAGCTCAGGTGTGTTATTAATTACTAGCAAAACCAGGAATGGGTCAAACTGCTATGCAACTGGAGTCGTATTCCCATTCCTGCAGTTACATACACACACCAAGGGTATGAAATGAAAGCCTACAATCTTAGAGAAAGTAGGTCAACAGAGTCTTCAGCATGAGGGACAGAAATCTCATCCTCAGTGCAGGGAGGAGAGAGAGAGGAGGAGGAGAGAGGGAGGGGTCACACACCTTGTACAGGAAGTAGGTGCTCTCAGCGAACTCGGGGCGCAGGGGGTGCTGGCCCCAGTGCACCCTGAAGTCTGTGGTGAAGGCCTGGAACACACAGGGATAGAATCAGGAAGCAGAAACACAGCTGACAGAGCGAGATGGCTACCAAACCAGCGCTGGCCAGGCCCCTGTAGCAAAGCACACAGCTGCACAAAGCGAGATGGCTACCAAACCAGCGCTGGCCAGGCCCCTGTAGTAAAGCACACAGCTGCACAGAGCGAGATGGCTACCAAACCAGCGCTGGCCAGGCCCCTGTAGTAAAGCACACAGCTGCACAGAGCGAGATGGCTACCAAACCAGCGCTGGCCAGGCCCCTGTAGCAAAGCACACAGCTGCACAGAGCGAGATGGCTACCAAACCAGCGCTGGCCAGGCCCCTGTAGTAAAGCACACAGCTGCACAGAGCGAGATGGCTACCAAACCAGCGCTGGCCAGGCCCCTGTAGTAAAGCACACTGCTGACAGAGCCTTACCTCCGGCAGGAAGTTGTGCTTCTTGATGACCTGGTAGAGCATCTCGTGCGTCTCGATCGCAGGCTTAATGTCCCCTTTCAGCACCTGGAGAAGGACAGCGGCACTCAGCGGCACACACAGCTTCTCAAAGCCAGTCTTTAACCCGTTTGTGTCATACCGAAATGTGTTTGTGAATGTTAGGGGTAGGGATGCAGGGTAGGGTACAGTGTGGAGTGTAGGGGTGCGGTGTAAGGTACAGTGTGGAGTGAATGGTGCAGAGTATGAGGCGCACGGTGCAAGGCAGGGCGCATGGTGCAGGGCGGGGCACATGGTGTAGGGTGCAGGGTGCAGTACCTGCAGTCCTGGGAAGAAGGCGAGCAGCGAGTCCATCCAGGTGCGCGCGTTCAGCAGGGGTTTGTGGATGTGCACGTCCAGCAGGAGTGGAGGCTGGCTGATGTACTTCATGATGGAGGAGTAGTGCTGAGGATCCAGGGAGAGAGGAGGGTCAGCATGGGAAACAGATACAGAGACACAGAGAGGCACACACACAGCTTGGACACTCACAGTGTTGAAGCGCTCCAGGTAGCTGTCATCTCCCAGCAGGATGTAAGCCTTCAGCAGGTACTCGTAATAGGAGTCGATTCCAGCCCCCACACCGCTGTCTGTGAGGAACAAGACAAGCAGTCTGCATTACTACAGGCAGGCAGGCAGGCAGGCAGGGAGCACGAAGCACGAGGAACAAGACAAGCAGTCTGTATTACTACAGGCAGGCAGGCAGGCAGGGAGCACGAAGCACGAGGAACAAGACAAGCAGTCTGCATTACTACAGGCAGGCAGGCAGGCAGGGAGCACGAAGCAAAGGAACAAGACAAGCAGTCTGTATTACTACAGGCAGGCAGGCAGGCAGGCAGGGAGCACGAAGCAAAGGAACAAGACAAGCAGTCTGTATTACTACAGGCAGGCAGGCAGGCAGGCAGGGAGCACGAAGCACGAGGAACAAGACGAGCAGTCTGTATTACTACAGGCAGGCAGGCAGGCAGGGAGCACGAAGCAAAGGAACAAGACAAGCAGTCTGTATTACTACAGGCAGGCAGGCAGGCAGGCAGGGAGCACGAAGCAAAGGAACAAGACAAGCAGTCTGTATTACTACAGGCAGGCAGGCAGGCAGGCAGGCAGGGAGCACGAAGCAAAGGAACAAGACAAGCGGTCTGTATTACTACAGGCAGGCAGGCAGGCAGGCAGGCAGGGAGCACGAAGCAAAGGAACAAGACAAGCAGTCTGTATTACTACAGGCAGGCAGGCAGGCAGGCAGACAAGCAGACAGGGGGACAGACAGGCAGGCAGGCAGGCAGAGAGCATGAAGCACTTGCCAGTACCTACCTCTCCGCACCCAGTCTCCAGTGTGGATGTTGATCGTGGTTCCCACCAGGTTGCTGTTGCGCTGCCGCTTCTCCCACAGGAAGTCCAGGGCTCTGCGCGCATGTGCCTGAACAGACAGACAGACAGCAGACAGACAGACAGACAGGAGAGAAGGAGGGAGGGGATCACTGAGAATCAAGAACAAGAACAGCAGCACTGATCGCTGGCGAGTTCAGCTGCTCTCACCTCGAAGACCGGCTCTCCAGTGAAGCGACTCAGGGCAGCGAACTCCAGTATCATGGTCCCGGCGCAGGCGGTGCAGGTGTCTGTCTCCGTGCCGGTGCGGGACTCAGGGCTGTGCAGCCCGTGCTTCAGATTGATCTGCGAGGGAGGAGAGCCGGTGAGTACAGCAACAAACCCGCCCCCAGGGGAGAGGCAGGGGTGGAAAGAAGACTCCTGCTGCACAGCAGCTTGATCCTTTCCTGGTTTCACTGGGAGTTCAATAAGACACACCCCAGCTCATTACCTATACACTGGGGCTAATCAAGCTTATAGTAGTAAAACCTGGAAGGGGTGAAACCGCTGTGCAGAGGGAGTCTTATTTGCAGCCCTGGCTAAGGCGTGTCCGTGGAGGGCTACGTACCCGGGGGTAGGGCAGTCCACTGGAGGTGTTGAAGGCAGGCAGCAGACGCAGCCCCAGCTCCTTAGCCATGCTGAGCAGCTCATCCTGGTACCAGGGCATGTAGCGTCCCCTGTCACGCAGCATCAGGGCCATGGAGTGCCCGCCCAGCAGACCCCTGCCAAGGGGGGGGTGGGGTTAAGGGAGAGGTCACTCGGGAGCCTATAGTTTCTGAATACTTTGCGTTCCACACACTCGCACATCAGTAGCATTATAAACCAGCCTCACCTTAACCCTAACCCATTCTCTGATCCAGCACACATTCCCACCCCCTAACCCTAACCCTAACCCATTCTCTGATCCAGCACCCACACAGCTTCACAGTCTGGAAGGCACACACACAAGCCTTTTGCAGGTCTAGCCCATTGCTGCCCCCACACTGAGTACGCAGACAGCGGGCCTCACCCCAGCACTCGGATGTTGGTCTCGAACACAGACACCACAATGTCGTTATCCAGCCGCACATCACGCAGAACCCTCCGCACTGCCTCCTCGAACTCCGCAGGCTTATTCAGCACCGCCAGAGTGTCCATTGTGTCAATCAGCGTCAAGGAGAACCTGAAGCAGAGAAACACAATTAAAAACCCAGCTGTCTCTGAGCAGCACTGCAACACTCAGGAGAGTGCAGGGGCAATGCCTGTGTGTTACCCCTGCTTGCTGGTGTGACAGGCAGTGTTGCAGCCCCTGTGTGTTACCCCTGCTTGCTGGTGTGACAGTCAGTGTTGCAGTCTTTGTGTGTTACCCCTGCTTGCTGGCGTGACAGGCAGTGTTGCAGTCTTTGTGTGTTACCCCTGCTTGCTGGCGTGACAGGCAGTGTTGCAGTCTTTGTGTGTTACCCCTGCTTGCTGGTGTGACAGTCAGTGTTGCAGTCTTTGTGTGTTACCCCTGCTTGCTGGCGTGACAGGCAGTGCTGCAGCCCCTGCGTGTTACCCCTGCTTGCTGGTGTGACAGGCAGTGTTGCAGCCCCCGCGTGTTACCCCTGCTTGCTGGTGTGACAGGCAGTGTTGCAGTCCCTGCGTGTTACCCCTGCTTGCTGGTGTGACAGGCAGTGTTGCAGCCCCTGCATGTTACCCCTGCTTGCTGGTGTGACAGGCAGTGTTGCAGCCCCCGCGTGTTACCCCTGCTTGCTGGTGTGACAGGCAGTGTTGCAGCCCCTGCTTGTTACCCCTGCTTGCTGGCGTGACAGGCAGTGCTGCAGCCCCTGCGTGTTACCCCTGCTTGCTGGCGTGACAGGCAGTGCTGCAGCCCCTGCGTGTTACCCCTGCTTGCTGGCGTGACGGGCAGTGCTGCAGCCCCTGCGTGTTACCCCTGCTTGCTGGCGTGACAGGCAGTGTTGCAGCCCCTGCGTGTTACCCCTGCTTGCTGGCGTGACAGGCAGTGTTGCAGCCCCTGTGTGTTACCCCTGCTTGCTAGCTTGACAGGCAGTGTTGCAGCCCCTGTGTGTTACCCCTGCTTGCTGGTGTGACAGGCAGTGCTGCAGCCCCTGTGTGTTACCCCTGCTTGCTGGTGTGACAGGCAGTGTTGCAGTCTTTGTGTGTTACCCCTGCTTGCTGGTGTGACAGGCAGTGTTGTGCGACACACTGTTTGGATTCTACCCCATCGGTGAGGTTAAAAGCTCTACAGCCACACCTGCTCGTGCCCGACCCCATCCTGTTACATAAACACAGCTGTGTGTTCTACAGAGACTACTGATCACATCAATATCAGGGTCTAGTGCTGTATATTATAAAGACATTTCAGAGGGCTGTGTCTCATCACTATCAGGGTCTAGTGCTGTATATTATAAAGACATTTCAGAGGGCTGTGTCTCGTCACTATCAGGGTCTAGTGCTGTATATTATAAAGACATTTAAGAGGGCTGGATCTCATCAATATCAGGGTCTAGTGCTGTATATTATAAAGACATTTCAGAGGGCTGTGTCTCATCAATATCAGGGTCTGCTGTACATTGTGTCTGTCACTTTGTCCACTCACTTGCCCAGCGCATCGTCCACATCCCCTCGACTCGGCTCCAGCCCTCGAACCCGGCCCCGGCAAGTCAGAGGCATCAGCTCGTCAGCAGGGTAGGCGTGGTCCTGCAGGGAGAGGGAGGGAGAGAGTGAGGGAGAGAATGAGGGAGATAGTGAGAGAGTGAGAAACTGAGGGAGGGAGAGATAGTGAGAGAGTGAGGGGCACACAGGCAGTGTCTCAACTCCACCCACTGTTTCCCTGGGCTATTCCTCAAGCAAGTAAAGCTGGTTTGATTTGACATACATGATATATATAATATAAATATATAAAATTGGGAAACTAGCAGACGCCAAGATCAATCTGCTCAATATGGACCAGCTGAGAGATGGACCAGGGTGCAAGGAGGGGGGAGCAGTGTGCAGGGTGCAGGGAGGGGGAGCAGTGTGCAGGGTGCAGGGAGGGGGAGAAGTGTGCAGGGTGCAGGGAGGGGGAGCAGTGTGCAGGGTGCAGGGAGGGGGAGCAGTGTGCAGGGTGCAGGGAGGGGGAGCAGTGTGCAGGGTGCAGGGAGGGGGAGCAGTGTGCAGGGTGCAGGGAGGGGGAGAAGTGTGCAGGGTGCAGGGAGGGGGAGCAGTGTGCAGGGTGCAGGGAGGGGGAGCAGTGTGCAGGGTGCAGGGAGGGGGAGCAGTGTGCAGGGTGCAGGGAGGGGGAGCAGTGTGCAGGGTGCAGGGAGGGGGAGCAGTGTGCAGGGTGCAGGGAGGGGGAGCAGTGTGCAGGGTGCAGGGAGGGGGAGCAGTGTGCAGGGTGCAGGGAGGGGGAGCAGTGTGCAGGGTGCAGGGAGGGGGAGCAGTGTGCAGGGTGCAGGGAGGGGGAGCAGTGTGCAAGGTGCAGGGAGGGGGAACAGTGTGCAGGGTGCAGGGAGGGGGAGAAGTGTGCAGGGTGCAGGGAGGGGGAGCAGTGTGCAGGGTGCAGGGAGGGGGGAGCAGTGTGCAGAGTGCAGGAGGCAGGGAGGGGGAGCAGTGTGCAGGGTGTAGGGAGGGGGAGCAGTGTGCAGGGTGCAGGAGGCAGGGAGTAGGGTGCAGGGAGGGGGGAGCAATGTGCAGGGTGCATGAGGCAGGGAGCAGTGTGCAGAGGATCAGTTTCCTTATCCAATACATTTTACTCGCATGTCCTTTAACAAACATCTCATTGTAATGATAACTGTGTTTATAAGTCTTGTAGTAAAGTATGCAGTATTTACCATATAGTTTTGATATGCGTGGTCAAACATCTCCAATACTTGATCCCTGAAAGAAAAACAAAGAAGTTATTTACCCAACTTGCTCCAATAGCTCAGCTCTAACCACTAGACCTCACTGCCTCCCTCCCTCCCAGTCTCTCAGCTCTAACCACTAGACCTCACTGCCTCCCTCCCTCCCAGTCTAACCACTCAGCTCTAACCACTAGACTCTCACTGCCTCACTGCCTCCCTCCCCCTCCCTCAGCTCTAACCACTAGACCACACTGCCTCCCTCCCAGTCCCTCAGCTCTAACCACTAGACCTCACTGCCTCCCTCCCTCCCAGTCTCTCAGCTCTAACCACTAGACCTCACTGCCTCCCTCCCTCCCAGTCTCTCAGCTCTAACCACTAGACCTCACTGCCTCCCTCCCTCCCAGTCACTCAGCTCTAACCACTAGACCACACTCCCTCCCTCCCTCCCAGTCACTCAGCTCTAACCACTAGACCCTCCCTCCCTCCCAGTCACTCAGCTCTAACCAGTAGACCTCACTGCCTCCCTCCCTCCCAGTCACTCAGCTCTAACCACTAGACCACTCACTCCCTCCGTCCCAGTCACTCAGCTCTAACCAGTAGACCTCACTGCCTCCCTCCCTCCCAGTCTCTCAGCTCTAACCACTAGACCTCACTGCCTCCCTCCGTCCCAGTCTCTCAGCTCTAACCACTAGACCTCACTGCCTCCCTCCCTCCCAGTCTCTCAGCTCTAACCACTAGACCTCACTGCCTCCCTCCCTCCCAGTCTCTCAGCTCTAACCACTAGACCTCACTCCCTCCCTCCGTCCCAGTCTCTCAGCTCTAACCAGTAGACCTCACTCCCTCCCTCCGTCCCAGTCACTCAGCTCTAACCAGTAGACCTCACTCACTGCCTCCCAGTCCTTACAGCACTGTGCCCTGTGACACTCACCTGAGTTTGTGTCTCTCCTCTTTGATCATGGCGTGTCCCAGTCCCAGGAGGGCTCCCAGTAGCAGCACGGTGCTCCCCTGCCACCCTGCATGGCATCCCGGCGCTGTCATGGCAATGTTTCCCTGATCAGACTGCAGAGCGTTGTCTCTGAAGCGGGGTAGGTGTGACACACACTCCGTCGGGATCTCCTCGATACTATCGGCGCGATAAGGAACGCAGTTTGCTTTAAGCGAAGCGGTAGTTTAAGTGTGATTAATCACTGGCGCTGTCTAGAAGGCTGGAGTGTAACCCGCTAGCAGCGCGCACGGTCCGAGCTGCGCCTCTTACTTTTCCCAGCCGGTGTCCGTCTCATAATGAAAGCACTCAGTAAACACAGCGCACTCTAACGATCAGCACTGGAACTACAGACCCTGACCAGACCTGTTTATCTACCTAATCCGATTTGCATTCGGGAGATCTTTAGAACTGAAAAGAAACCAAACACTTCAAAAGTCTGTATAAAACAGAAACACAGACAGTAACGAGAATGCAGCTTGTTTATGAAATCATAAGCAGCTGACAGCACCTGCACGAAGCGTCACACAGCGCTGCCTGGTTATAAACACGAGCAGGTCAGCGCTCCCGAGCGAAGGGAGCTACGGGCTATATAATAACACGCAGCACGGTCCGCTTGACCGCGACAACACTACCGTGCCTGCACCGTGGACCGATCCCGACACACCCCCATACCCAGCATTACACTCACAACCAGGAGCAGCCAGGTGTAACTGTCCTCCACATCAGAGATATACCGATCAGCGTCCACAAACACAACAGTGTGCGTGTGAGCGATACCTTTCTCTCCAGCACACAGAGAAACAAACTGTCAAAGATACCGGACACACTCCGCGTCGATCCCGGATGCTTTCTTTATATAGAAGTGTTCTCTCTCTCTCTCTCTTTTTTCTCCCTCTTTCTCTCTCTTCTGAACCAGACTATATCCCTAACCCTCTGCTCTAATATGACCTGAGTCAAGAAGCACTCTCCTCTCCTCTCCTTCTCCCTCTCCCTCTCCCTCTCTCTCTCTCTCCTCTCCCTCCTCCTCTCCTATCCTCCCTCTCCTCCTCTCTCTCCCTCCTCCTCTCTCTCTCTCTCTCTCTCTCTCTCTCTCCCTCCTCCTCCTCCTCTCTCTCTCTCTCTCTCTCTCTCTCTCTCCTCTCCCTCTCTCCTCCTCCTCCTCTCTCTCTCTCTCTCTCTCCCTCTCCCTCTCTCTCTCTCCTCTCCTCTCCTATCCCTCCTCCTCCTCCTCCTCCTCCTCCTCCCTCCCTCCCTCTCTCTCTCTCTCTCTCTCTCTCTCTCCTCCTCTCCTCTCCCTCTCCCTCCTCCTCCTCCTCCTCTCCTCCCTCTCCCTCTCCCTCTCCTCTCCCTCTCTCTCCCTCTCTCTCTGTCGGGCAGTGTCTCTCTTTCTTCAGGACTCCTTTTCTCTCCCTCTCCGGGGTCTGCCTTGTCTCTCTCGATCGCTATCCCCGCCGAGTATCCGCCCCTGCTCCTCTATCTGACATCTTCCAGCATCGCTTGCTAATGATGACGATGATATTAGACACCCGGCGTGACATCCTCGACTTCCGCATCCTGTTCCAGAGCCCGCCCTGCGCTCTCGTGTCATTGGGCGAGCAGGTCCGATACTGAAATAAGGAACTACAAAACCCAAGATGCACCTGGCTCTGTGCTGGTCACGAGATTGATTCAGTCATGTGTTTGTCAGCGCTTACTGGTTAGAGTGAACGAGAGAACAGCAGCCTGCAAGGTGGGTATAGAACAGACTCATTGTATTTTCTTTTTTAATCCGTTCTGGGGACGGAGCTTTGAACAAAACAAGTTTATATTGTTATTTGATCCTTTAACCCTGGGATGAGATGTGAACAGCGCTGCTGGCGCTCCTGACTCTGTTAGGCAGGTCAACTTACTGTATTTTGTCCACAATGTACACTTGTATTGTCTCTGCCCCTTTACTAAAGCACTAGCGATCACCCCCCTGCTGCTGGTAACTCTGGCTTGTCTTCTCTTCCTCCGCAGATGGCAGTGCCACCCCGGAAACCCCTGACTGGCCTGGTAGCCGCCACCTTCACCCCCATGACTGCCAAGGGGTAAGACCAACAGGAAAGTGCCAGGCTCCTGCGGACTGCTTCATTCTCTCTAGGTGTAGTCCTCTTCTGAGAGAGCTCGCTATTACTGAAATCAAATCCTGCTGTTTATTATTATTATTATTATTATTATTTCTTCAACAATTACAAGGCATGTTGGTAACGAATAACACTTTGCTGGCCAGTAGAGTCAAACTTTTATTATCTGAACTAATAACAGAGTAGAGCACAGCACTCCTCGGGACAGGATTACAAGGGACTGTTGGGATCACTGCACTTTCAATCGTCACAGCCTTCTCTGAGGCACCAAGCACCACACTGTACATACACAAGGCTTGTTATATATAAAGACTTCTTCCACTCTGAAGAATTGGTCAGATTCGCACTGCGGTTGTGTTTACTGATGTCTTCTCTTTAAAGGGATGTGAACCTCTCTGTGATTGGTCAGTATGTCGACTACCTTGTGGAGAAGCAAGGCGTTTACAGTATATTCGGTAAGTTACTGCAGGGAAAGTGAAACCTCTTTAGAGCCTCACAGCAGCACAATGTTCTTCTGATATGCACTGTTTCCAAAGAAAATATAATTTTTAAATGTGAACGTTACTGTGGTGGCTTCCCTGTTGACGCACCCCTGTCTCCACAGTGAACGGCACCACTGGCGAGGGCATGTCGCTCAGCGTGGACGAGAGGAAGGTGCTGGCAGAGGAGTGGTGCCGACAGGGCAAGGGCAAGTGAGTAATACTGTGACCACTGCTGGCATAGCAGGACTATATAGGTGTGTCACAGCTGGTAAGGTGTTGGGGAGCTGTGGCTGTGTATAGGGAGGCAGGACAGTATTTTTTGTGCTGGTTGTTTTGACACGCTGTGTGACTCAGTGTTTTGTGCACAGGGTAGATCATGTGATTGCTCATGCTGTGTGATTGTGTTTTGTGCACAGGGTAGAACATGTGAGTGCTCATGCTGTGTGATTGTGTGTGATTGTGTTTTGTGCACAGGGTGGATCATGTGATTGCTCATGCTGTGTGGTTGTGTTTTGTGCACAGGATGGATCATGTGAGTGCTCATGCTGTGTGATTGTGTGTGATTGTGTTTTTTGCACAGGGTAGATCATGTGATTGCTCATGCTGTGTGATTGTGTGTGATTGTGTTTTGTGCACAGGGTAGAACATGTGAGTGCTCATGCTGTGTGATTGTGTGTGATTGTGTTTTGTGCACAGGGTAGAACATGTGAGTGCTCATGTTGTGTGATTGTGTGTGATTGTGTTTTGTGCACAGGGTAGAACATGTGAGTGCTCATGCTGTGTGATTGTGTGTGATTGTGTTTTGTGCACAGGGTAGATCATGTAATTGCTCATGCTGTGTGATTGTGTTTTGTGCACAGGGTGGATCATGTGATTGCTCATGCTGTGTGATTGTGTGTGATTGTGTTTTGTGCACAGGGTAGATCATGTGATTGCTCATGCTGTGTGATTGTGTGTGATTGTGTTTTGTGCACAGGGTAGATCATGAGATTGCTCATGCTGTGTGATTGTGTTTTGTGCACAGGGTAGATCATGTGATTGCTCATGCTGTGTGATTGTGTTTTGTGCACAGGGTAGATCATGTGATTGCTCATGCTGTGTGATTGTGTGTGATTGTGTTTTGTGCACAGGATGGATCATGTGATTGCTCATGCTGTGTGGTTGTGTTTTGTGCACAGGGTGGATCATGTGATTGCTCATGCTGTGTGATTGTGTGTGATTGTGTTTTGTGCACAGGGTAGATCATGTGATTGCTCATGCTGTGTGATTGTGTTTTGTGCACAGGGTAGATCATGTGATTGCTCATGCTGTGTGATTGTGTGTGATTGTGTTTTGTGCACAGGATGGATCATGTGATTGCTCATGCTGTGTGGTTGTGTTTTGTGCACAGGGTGGATCATGTGATTGTGTTTTGTGCACAGGGTAGATCATGTGATTGCTCATGCTGTGTGGTTGTGTTTTGTGCACAGGGTGGATCCTGTGATTGTGTTTTGTGCACAGGGTAGATCATGTGATTGCTCATGCTGTGTGATTGTGTTTTGTGCACAGGGTAGATCATGTGATTGCTCATGCTGTGTGATTGTGTTTTGTGCACAGGATGGATCATGTGATTGTTCATGTGGGATGTCTGAGTTTGAGAGAGTCCCAGGAGCTGGCGAGGCATGCAGCTGGGATCAGGGCTGATGGGATATCAGTGATATCTCCCTCCTTCTTCAAACCTCCCAGTACAAGTGAGTGCCCTTTTTCACTCTGTCCACTGGATGGTGCTGCAGCCAGCTGACCCTGTTCTCTGTGTCTCCTCCCCTTCCAGGCGCCCTCCTCCAGTTTCTACAGGAAGTGGCTTCAGCAGCACCACACGTGCCGTTCTACTATTACCACCTTCCCGACGTCACAGGAGTGAAGAGTGAGACATGGGCAGGGAGTGAGACACGGGCAGGGAGTGAGAATACCCTGTGGATACCCAGTGCATGGATTCAGTCTGTCCACTGTTCAGTAGAATGTCGCTGAACACACACATTAACAGCCCTGGCACTGCTCTTACAGGACTTCATGTAAAAACACAGGGAGTCACCCCAGAGCGCAGGGAGTCACCCCAGAGCGTAGGGAGTCACCCCAGAGCCCTGTCCTGTGGCTGTTAACTATGCGGTCTGCAGTGGTGATGCAGCAGCAGTGTGCTTCCGGCCCACTAACCCTGCTGTTCTGAATGAGCTCATTCCTATCTCTCTGCAGTCTCTGCCCAGGCTGTCCTGCAAGGGGCTCAGGAGCTCATCCCCTCCTTCCAGGGACTCAAGTTTAGCAGCAGAGACCTGCTGGACTTCGGCCAGTGTGTCCACAGCAGTCCCCGGTCCTGGCAAATACTCTACGGGGTGGATGAGGTAGTCTGGCTCTCTCCCGCCAGGGGCTGTGCTTGGAATGTGCAATGGGGCTCAATCTGTGCATCCTGTGCAGGGTGACTGTGTGTGCAGAGTTACTGTGTGTGCAGGGTGACTGTGCTGTGTGCAGGGTGACTGGTGCGGGATGACGGTTTGTGCAGAGTTACTGTGCGTGCAGGGTGACTGTGTGCGGGATGACGGTTTGTGCAGAGTTACTGTGCATGCAGGGTGACTGTGTGCGGGATGACGGTTTGTGCACAGTTACTGTGCGTGCAGGGTGACTGTGCTGTGTGCAGGGTGACTGTGTTCGGGATGACGGTTTGTGCAGAGTTTCTGTGCGTGCAGGGTGACTGTGTGCAGGATGACGGTTTGTGCAGAGTTACTGTGCATGCAGGGTGACTGTGTTCGGGATGACGGTTTGTGCAGAGTTACTGTGCATGCAGGGTGACTGTGTTCGGGATGACGGTTTGTGCAGAGTTACTGTGCATGCAGGGTGACTGTGCTGTGTGCATGGTGACTGTGTGCAGGATGACGGTTTGTGCAGAGTTACTGTGTGTGCAGGGTGACTGTGTGCGGGATGACGGTTTGTGCAGAGTTACTGTGTGTGCAGGGTGACTGTGTGCGGGATGACGGTTTGTGATTGTGACGGTGTGCAGTCTGCATGGTGACAGTAGGTGCAGGGTGACGGTGTGCAGTCTGCAGGGTGACGGTGTGCATGGTGACAGTGTGCAGGGTGACGGTGTGCAGTCTGTAGAGTGACGGTGTGTGCAGGGTGACTGGGTGCAGTCTGCAGGGTGACGGTGTGCAGTCTGCGTGGTGACGGTGTGTGCCGGGTGACGGTGTGCAGTCTTCAGGCTGACTGTGTGTGCAGGGTGACAGTGTGCAGGATGGCAGTCTGCAGAGTTACTGTGTGTGCAGGATGACTGTGCTGTGTGCAGGGTGACTGTGTGCGGGATGACGGTGTGTGCAGAGTTACTGTGCTGTGTGCAGGGTGACTGTGTGCGGGATGACGGTTTGTGCAGAGTTACTGTGTGTGCAGGGTGACTGTGCTGTGTGCAGGGTGACTGTGTGTGGGATGACGGTGTGTGCAGAGTTACTGTGCGTGCAGGGTGACTGTGCTGTGTGCAGGGTGACTGGTGCGGGATGACGGTTTGTGCAGAGTTACTGTGTGTGCAGGGTGACGGTGTGCAGGATGACGGTTTGTGCAGGGTGACGGTGTGCAGTCTGCATGGTGACAGTAGGTGCAGGGTGACTGCGTGCAGGGTGACGGTGTGCAGTCTGCATGGTGACAGTAGGTGCAGGGTGACGGTGTGCAGTCTGCAGGGTGACGGTGTGCAGTCTGCAGGCTGACTGTGTGTGCAGGGTGACAGTGTGCAGGATGGCTGTGTGCAGTCTGCAGGGTGACTGGGTGCAGTCTGCAGGGTGACGGTGTGCAGGGTGACAGTGTGTGCAGGGTGACGGTGTGCAGTCTCCAGGGTGACGGTGTGCATGGTGACAGTAGATGCAGGGCGACGGTGTGCAGGATGACGGTTTGTGCAGGGTGACGGTGTGCAGTCTGCATGGTGACAGTAGGTGCAGGGTGACTGCGTGCAGGGTGACGGTGTGCAGTCTGCATGGTGACAGTAGGTGCAGGGTGACGGTGTGCAGTCTGCAGGGTGACGGTGTGCAGTCTTCAGGCTGACTGTGTGTGCAGGGTGACAGTGTGCAGGATGGCTGTGTGCAGTCTGCAGGGTGACTGGGTGCAGTCTGCGTGGTGACAGTGTGTGCAGGGTGACGGTGTGCAGTCTCCAGGGTGACGGTGTGCATGGTGACGGTGTGCATGGTGACAGTAGATGCAGGGCGACGGTGTGCAGGATGACGGTTTGTGCAGGGTGACGGTGTGCAGTCTGCATGGTGACAGTAGGTGCAGGGTGACTGCGTGCAGGGTGACGGTGTGCAGTCTGCATGGTGACAGTAGGTGCAGGGTGACTGTGTGCAGGGTGACGGTGTGTGCAGGGTGACTGTGCAGGGTGAGGGTGACGGTGTGCAGTCTTCAGGCTGACTGTGTGTGCAGGGTGACAGTGTGCAGGATGGCTGTGTGCAGTCTGCAGGGTGACTGGGTGCAGTCTGCAGGGTGACGGTGTGCAGTCTGCGTGGTGACAGTGTGTGCAGGGTGACGGTGTGCATGGTGACAGTAGATGCAGGGCGACGGTGTGCAGGATGACGGTTTGTGCAGGGTGACGGTGTGCAGTCTGCATGGTGACAGTAGGTGCAGGGTGACGGTGTGCAGTCTGCAGGGTGACGGTGTGCAGTCTGCAGGGTGACAGTGTGTGCAGGGTGACTGTGTGTGCAGTGTGCAGGATGGCTGTGTGCAGTCTGCAGGGTGACTGGGTGCAGTCTGCAGGGTGATGGTGTGCAGTCTGCATGGTGACAGTGTGTGCAGGGTGACGGTGTGCAGTGTGCAGGGTGACGGTGTGCAGTCTGCATGGTGACAGTGTGTGCAGGGTTACGGTGTGCAGTCTTCAGGCTGACTGTGTGTGCAGGGTGACAGTGTGCAGGATGGCAGTCTGCAGGGTGACGGTGTGCATTGTGACAGTGTGCAGTCTGCATGGTGACAGTGTGTGCAGGGTGACGGTGTGCAGTCTGCAGGGTTACGGTGTGCAGTCTTCAGGCTGACTGTGTGCAGTGTGCAGGGTGACAGTGCGCAGGATGGGTGTGTGCAGTCTGCAGGGTGACGGTGTGCAGGGTGACAGTGTGCAATCTGCAGGGTGATGTTGTCTTTCTCCATTGTGGTATCATGTCCATCATGGTGTGTTTTCTTGTCGTTTTTGTTCTTTTTCAGCAATTGCTGTCAGGGTTGGTTATGGGAGCACATGGTGCTGTTGGCAGGTAAGCATCACATTTTCTGTCCAGTTGCCAGTTCTGTCCTCTTTCCCAGTGGCATTGTCCTACAGGCTCTCCAGACAGGATCCCTGCACAGGCTCTCCAGACAGGATCCCTGCACAGGCTCCCTAGAGAGGTTCCCTAGACAGGATCCTTGCACATGCTCTCCAGACAGGCTTCCTGCACAGGCTCCCCAGACAGGTTCCCTACATGGGATCTCCAAACAGTCTCCCCAGACAAGATCCCTGCACAGGCTCCCAAGACAGGCTCTCCACTTTCTCCACACTGGATCCACAGACTTGCTCCCTGCACAGGCTCTACAGACAGGCTCCCTGCACAGTATCTCCACACAGGCTCCTCTCTCAGGGTGAATCTGAGCTGCTGTCTGATCATCTATTCTACAGCAACTCCTGCAATATTCACTCAGCCCTGCATGCCTATAGCGATGTGCTCCTGTGTGAAGGAATGGCTTTGAATGGGATGGTTTTTTCTATTTGTTTCTATTCAATCTTGAGCGCTTGTTTATCTCTTGGGATGTCTGCTGTCAGAGTTTACTGATTACGAGGTCTTGTTGCCCGCGAGGCTCCAGACCTGTGTCTCTGACGGTGTGTTTCCCCCTCTGTTGCTGCAGCACCTACAATTACATGGGCAGCGTGGTTAATGGCATGCTGGCTGCTTTTGAGAAGGGAGATCTCGCCCAGGCCAGGAAGATCCAGGTAATGATCACACAGTTTCTTCAGCACAGTATTGGTATTGCTGATGTTTCCAATAGGAGCCATGAGATCACGCAGATCTGTAACAGTGAAGTTCTCTCCCTCTTTACTCTCATTGGAATCATGTGGGTGTTTTTTTTTGTCTTCTTCAGTTCCAAATGCAGGAAGTCTTGAGCTTTGCCTTCCAGCTTGGTGAGTGCTTCCCCGTCTGAATCATTATGTCAGCTCCTATCCAATCAGTGCACAGGAGAGATAGGGTTAGGGTCCTCCAAGCTAATCAGAGCACAGATCAACTAGTGCTTGCAGCCCATGGGAACTGTAGTGGATTTCTAGCAGCAGTATGCTGGAGTGCCATCATTTCATTGTGAGATGAATGCTGTCTGGAAGGGCAGGGTGTGGACTTGCAGTAAAGAAACTATTTCAGCAGGAGGGTAACTCCCTAACCCCCCCCACCCCGTCACTAGCCATGTTCATTAGCCAGCTGTAAAAAACCAAGGCAATGCCCTCCCTTCTTTCACATCCCTCCATCTCCTCTCACTCCCTCATTCAGATGACCTTGTCCACACGGCCAGGCAAGTTGAAGGCAGACAATGTCTGTAAATAACATCTGCACCCTCCAATCTCCTCTCATGTTTTCTCTTGTTCTCTCGGTGTTTTCTGTTCTCCTCTCGTGTTTTCTGTTGTTCTCCTCTCGTGTTTTCTCTTGTTTCCTCTTGCTGTTCTCTCGTGTTTTCTCTTGTTCTCCTCTCGTGTTTTCTCTTGTTCTCCTCGTGTTTTCTCTTGCTTCCTCTTGCTGTTGTCCTCGTGTTTTCTCTTGTTCTCCTCTCGTGTTTCCTCTTGCTGTTCTCTCATGTTTTCTCTTGTTCTCTCGTGTTTCCTCTTGCTGTTCTCTCGTTCTCCTCTCGTGTTTTCTTTTGTTCTCGTGTTTTCTCTTGTTTCCTCTTGCTGTTCTCTCGTTCTCCTCTCATGTTTTCTCTTGTTCTCTCGTGTTTTCTTTTGTTCTCGTGTTTTCTCTTGTTTCCTCTTGCTGTTCTCCTCGTGTTTTCTCTTGTTCTCCTCTCGTGTTTTCTCTTGCTTCCTCTTGTTGTTCTCTCGTGTTTTCTCTTGTTCTCCTCTCATGTTTTCTCTTGTTTCCTCTTGCTGTTCTCTTGTTCTCCTCTCGTGTTTTCTCTTGCTTCCTCTTGCTGTTCTCTCGTGTTTTCTCTTGTTTCCTCTTGCTGTTCTCTTGTTCTCCTCTCGTGTTTTCTTTTGTTCTCTCGTGTTTTCTCTTGTTCTCCTCTCGTGTTTTCTCTTGCTTCCTCTTGCTGTTCTCTCGTGTTTTCTCTTGTTCTCCTCTCATGTTTTCTCTTGTTTCCTCTTGCTGTTCTCTTGTTCTCCTCTCGTGTTTTCTTTTGTTCTCTCGTGTTTTCTCTTGTTCTCCTCTCGTGTTTTCTCTTGTTTCTCTTCTCGTGTTTTCTCTTGTTCTCCTCTCGTGTTTTCTCTTGTGTTTTCTCTTGTTTCCTCGTGTTTTCTCTTGTTCTCTTGCTCTCGTGTTTTCTCTTGTTTCCTCTTGTGTTTTCTCTTGTTCTCTCTCGTGTTTTCTCTTGTTTCCTCTTGTGTTTTCTCTTGTTCTCTTCTCGTGTTTTCTCTTGTTTCCTCTTGTGTTTTCTCTTGTTCTCTCGTGTTTTCTCTTGTTTCCTCTTGCTGTTCTCTCTTGTTCTCCTCTTGTTTTCTTTTGTTCTCTTGTGTTGATGAGGAGAACTATCACTTCTCTTGTTTCCTCTTGTGTGTTCTCTTGTTCTCCTCTCGTGTTTTCTTTTGTTTCCTCTCGTGTTTTCTGTTGTTCTCTCGTGTTTTCTCTTGTTCTCTCGTGTTTTCTCTTGTTCTCTCGTGTTTTCTCTTGTTCTCCTCTTGTTTTCTCTTGTTCTCTCTTGTTGTTCTCTTGCTGTTTTCTCTTGTTCTCCTCTCGTGTTTTCTCTTCCTTTCTTTTGTTCTCTCGTTCTTTTCTCTTGTTTTCTCTTGTTCTCCTCTCGTGTTCCTCTCTTGTTTTCTCTTGTTCTCTCGTGTCTCTCGTGTTTTCTCTTGTTCTCCTCTCATGTTTTCTCTTGTTTCCTCTTGCTCTCTTGTTTTCTTTTGTTCTCTCGTGTTTTCTCTTATTTCCTCTTGCTGTTCTCTCGTACAAGAAAACTCTCGAGAGCACAAAAGAGAACAAGGAGGAAGAGCACACACAGAGAACAAGACGAGACCGACAAAAGCGGGAGAACCCAAGGGTGTTTCTCCAAAAGAGAACAAAGGAGGACCGCACACAAAGAGCACAAGGTCTGGCACAAAAACGAACACAAAGAGAAGCAAGTGCAATTTTGTCTAAGAGCACAAAAGAGACTTCAGGTTCTCTCTGAGTACAAGGAGAGTCACAAAAGAAACAAGAGGAAGAGCACTCTGTTTCCTCGGAGCAGCACAAGTAGTTCCTCTGCGCACAAAAGAGAGCAGTTCAACGCCCACCCGGACCCAGTTCTCCAAAGGAGCTCTTGTTGCACTCAAGAGCGAGTGTTCAAAAGACGAGAACTTGTTCAAGAGGAGGGAGGCCAAAAGGGATTTCATCACTCGTGTTTTCTCTTGTTTCCTCTTGCTGTTCTCTCTTGTTTTCTCTTTGTCTCGTGTTGTTCTCTCGTGTTTTCTCTTGTTCTCCTCTCATGTTTTCTCTTGTTCTCCTCTCGTGTTTTCTCTTGTTCTCCTCTTGTGTTCTCTCTTGTTTTCTCTTGTTCTCTCGTGTTTTCTCTTGTTTCCTCTTGTTCTTCTCTCGTGTTTTCTCTTGTTTCCTCTTGCTGTTCTCTCGTTCTCCTCTCGTGTTTTCTTTTGTTCTCCTCTCGTGTTTTCTCTTGTTTTCTCTTGTTCTCTCGTGTTTTCTCTTGTTTTCTCTTGTTCTCCTCTCGTGTTTTCTCTTGTTCTCCTCTCGTGTTTTCTCTTGTTCTCCTCTCGTGTTTTCTCTTGTTCTCCTCTCGTGTTTTCTCTTGTTTCCTCTTGCTGTTCTCTCGTGTTTTCTCTTGTTTTCTCTTGTTTTCTCTTGTTTTCTCCTCTCGTGTTTTCTCTTGTTCTCCTCTTGTTTCTCTCTTGTTTTCTCTTGTTTTCTCGTGCTTTTCTCTTGTTCTCCTCTCGTGTTTTCTCTTGTTTCCTCTTGCTCTCGTTCTCCTCGTGTTTTCTCTTGTTCTCCTCTCGTGTTTCCTCTTGTTCTCCTCTCGTGTTTTCTCTTGTTCTGCTCGTGTTTTCTCTTGTTTCCTCTTGCTGTTTTCTCTTGTTCTCTTCTCGTGTTTTCTCTTGTTTCCTCTTGCTGTTCTCTGTGTGTTTTCTCTTGTTCTCCTCTCTCTTGTTTCCTCTTGCTGTTCTCTCTTGTTTTCTCTTGTTCTTTCTCTCGTGTTTTCTCTTGTTCTCCTCTCATGTTTTCTCTTGTTCTCCTCTCGTGTTTTCTCTTGTTCTCTCTCTGTGTTTTCTCTTGTTCTCCTCTCGTGTTTTCTTTTGTTCTCTCGTGTTTTTTTGTTTCCTCTTGCTGTTCTCTCGTTCTCCTCTCGTGTTTTCTTCTTTTGTGTTTTCTCTTGTTCTCGTGTTTTTTCTTGTTTCCTCTTGCTGTTTTCTCTTGTTCTCCTCTCGTGTTTTCTCTTGTTTCCTCTTGCTGTTCTCGTGTTTTCTCTTGTTCTCCTCTCGTGTTTTCTCTTGCTTCCTCTTGCTGTTCTCTCGTGTTTTTTCTTGTTCTCCTCTCGTGTTTCCTCTTGCTGTTCTCTCGTGTTTTCTCTTGTTCTCTCGTGTTTTCTCTTGTTTCCTCTTGCTGTTCTCTCTTGTTCTCCTCTCGTGTTTTCTTTTGTTCTCTCGTGTTTTCTCTTGTTCTCCTCGTGTTTTCTCTTGTTCTCCTCGTGTTTTCTCTTGTTCTCCTCTCATGTTTTCTCTTGTTCTCCTCTCGTGTTTTCTCTTGTTTCTCTTTTCTGTTCTTCTCTCGTGTTTTCTCTTGTTTCCTCTTGTGTTCTCTTTGTTCTCCTCTCGTGTTTTCTCTTGTTCTCCTCTCGTGTTTTCTTTTGTTCTCCTCTCGTGTTTTCTCTTGTTCTCCTCTCGTGTTTTTTCTTGTTTCCTCTTGCTGTTCTCTCGTTCTCCTCTCGTGTTTTCTTCTTTTGTGTTTTCTCTTATTCTCCTCTCGTGTTTTCTCTTGTTCTCGTGTTTTTTCTTGTTTCCTCTTGCTGTTCTCTCGTTCTCCTCTCGTGTTTTCTTCTTTTGTGTTTTCTCTTATTCTCCTCTCGTGTTTTCTTCTCTCGTGTTTTCTCTTGTTCTCCTCTCATGTTTTCTCTTGTTTTCTTTTGTTCTCTCGTGTTTTCTCTTGTTTCTCTTGTTTTCTCTTGTTCTCCTCTCGTGTTTTCTCTTGTTCTCCTCTCGTGTTCTCTCTTGTTTTCTTTTGTTCTCTCGTGTTTTCTCTGGTTCTCTCGTGTTTTCTCTTGTTTCCTTTTGCTGTTCTCTCGTTCTCCTCTCGTGTTTTCTTTTGTTCTGTCGTGCTTTCTCTTGTTTCCTCTTGCTGTCCTCTCGTGTTTTCTCTTGTTCTCCTCTCGTGTTTTCTCTTGTTCTCCTCGTGTTTTCTCTTGTTTCCTCTTGCTGTTCTCTCGTGTTTTCTCTTGTTCTCTCGTGTTTTCTCTTGTTCTCCTCTCATGTTTTCTCTTGTTTTCTTTTGTTCTCTCGTGTTTTCTCTTGTTTTCTCTTGTTCTCTTCTCATGTTTTCTCTTGTTCTCTTATTTCTCCCTGCAGGGTTTGACCTGGCTGTGAATAAGCAGTTGATGCTGGTGCTGTCGGGTTTGCCCCTCGGGCCCCCGAGACTCCCCCTGCTCCAGGGCTCCCAGGAGCGTGCCAAGCAGATCCGGGACAAGCTGGAGAGAACCCTGGGGCTCCTCACCCCAAACTGCTGTGCAATGGGAGTCTGATTGCCCTCACTGCAGTGTCCTCATCTGAAGCACACCTTGGTTATCCGCTGCACAATTCATTTAATCAGGGAGCTTTGCAAACTTGACCGTGAGCAGAATCAATGAAAACCACAGAGACAGGGGGAGGAGCCCTGAGCTCG
Organism: Polyodon spathula; assembly: GCF_017654505.1. Lineage (NCBI taxonomy): Eukaryota > Metazoa > Chordata > Actinopteri > Acipenseriformes > Polyodontidae > Polyodon > Polyodon spathula. The sequence continues at coordinate 130,641 of NC_054547.1, read as the reverse complement.
AGGAATTCCGTGACTCATCACATGCCAGAATTCATATTGCATTATTGAAGAAATTTAAAATATATACAAATTAAGTTTAATATACAAGTGTGGACCAAATCTGGCTTTTCCATGTAATTGAAAATACTTCTCGATTGAATGTAAAAGGTGCAAATTGTGAGTGATTTCAGGGAGCTGCTGAGCTCTCTGCTTAACTGTGCTGATCTTCTGTCGATGGGCTGCTCTTCACAACAGGATGTGACTGACAATCCACAGGAGCAAATGTTTAATACACTATCCTGAGTGTGTGCGTCACACAGCCTGTCTGTTACATTGAGATGTTATGGAGAATGATTAATACACTATCCTGAGTGTGTGCGTCACACAGCCTGTCTGTTACACTGAGATGTTATGGAGAATGATTAATACACTATCCTGAGTGTGTGCGTCACACAGCCTGTCTGTTACACTGAGATGTTATGGAGAATGATTAATACACTATCCTGAGTGTGTGCGTCACACAGCCTGTCTGCTGTTTGAAGCTGTGGTAAAAGTGTAGTAAAGCAATGTACAATATACAGATATTCTGCAGTGGGAGGGTGGAGGTGCTAATGTAAATACAGAGTCCTGCAAGCACACATCTCACTGTGATGCACTGCAGTGGGAGGGTGGAGGTTCTAATGTAAATACAGAGTCCTATAAGCACACATCTCACTGTGATGCACTGCAGTGGGAGAGTGGAGGTGCTGATGTAAATACAGAGTCCTATAAGCACACATCTCACTGTGATGCACTGCAGTGGGAGAGTGGAGGTGCTAATGTAAATACAGAGTCCTGCAAGCACACATCTCACTGTGATGCACTGCAGTGGGAGAGTGGAGGTGCTAATGTAAATACAGAGTCCTATAAGCACACATCTCACTGTGATGCACTGCAGTGGGAGAGTGGAGGTGCTAATGTAAATGCAGAGTCCTGCAAGCACACATCTCACTGTGATGCACTGCAGTGGGAGGGTGGAGGTGCTGATGTAAATACAGAGTCCTGCAAGCACACATCTCACTGTGATGCACTGCAGTGGGAGAGTGGAGGTGCTGATGTAAATACAGAGTCCTATAAGCACACATCTCACTGTGATGCACTGCAGTGGGAGGGTGGAGGTTCTAATGTAAATACAGAGTCCTATAAGCACACATCTCACTGTGATGCACTGCAGTGGGAGGGTGGAGGTTCTAATGTAAAATGTCAGAGGTCCTATAAGCACATAAGAACATAAGAACATAAGAAAGTTTACAAACGAGAGGAGGCCATTCGGCCCATCTTGCTCGTTTGGTTGTTAGTAGCTTATTGATCCCAAAATCTCATCAAGCAGCTTCTTGAAGGATCCCAGGGTGTCAGCTTCAACAACATTACTGGGGAGTTGATTCCAGACCCTCACAATTCTCTGTGTAAAAAAGTGTCTCCTATTTTCTGTTCTGAATGCCCCTTTTTCTAAACTCCATTTGTGACCCCTGGTCCTTGTTTCTTTTTTCAGGCTGAAAAAGTCCCTTGGGTCCACACTGTCAATACCTTTTAGAATTTTGAATGCTTGAATTAGGTCGCCACGTAGTCTTCTTTGTTCAAGACTGAACCAGATTCAATTCTTTTAGCCTGTCTGCATATGACATGCCTTTTAAGCCCGGAATAATTCTGGTCGCTCTTCTTTGCACTCTTTCTAGAGCAGCAATATCTTTTTTATAGCGAGGTGACCAGAACTGCACACAATATTCAAGATGAGGTCTTACAAGTGCATTGTACAGTTTTAACATTACTTCCCTTGATTTAAATTCAACACTTTTCACAATGTATCCGAGCATCTTTTTAGCCTTTTTTATAGCTTCCCCACATTGCCTAGATGAAGACATTTCTGAGTCAACAAAAAACTCCTAGGTCTTTTTCATAGATTCCTTCTCCAATTTCAATATCTCCCATATGATATTTATAATGTACATTTTTATTTCCTGCGTGCAGTACCTTACACTTTTCTCTATTAAATGTCATTTGCCATGTGTCTGCCCAGTTCTGAATCTTGTCTAGATCATTTTGAATGACCTTTGCTGCTGCAACAGTGTTTGCCACTCCTCCTACTTTTGTGTCGTCTGCAAATTTAACAAGTTTGCTTACTATACCAGAATCTAAATCATTAATGTAGATTAGGAATAGCAGAGGACCTAATACTGATCCCTGTGGTACACCGCTGGTTACCACACTCCATTCTGAGGTTTTTCCTCTAATCAGTACTTTCTGTTTTCTACATGTTAACCACTCCCTAATCCATGTACATGTGTTTCCTTGAATCCCAACTGCGTTCAGTTTGAGAATTAATCTTTTGTGCGGGACTTTGTCAAAAGCTTTCTGGAAATCTAAATAAACCATGTCATATGCTTTGCAATTATCCATTATCGATGTTGCATCCTCAAAAAAATCAAGCAAGTTAGTTAGGCACGATCTCCCTTTCCTAAAACCATGTTGACTGTCTCCCAGTACCCTGTTACCATATAGGTAATTTTCCATTTTGGATCTTATTATAGTTTCCATAAGTTTGCATATAATAGAAGTCAGGCTTACTGGTCTGTAGTTACCTGGTTCAGTTTTGTTTCCCTTTTTGTGGATCGGTATTACGTTTGCAATTTTCCAGTCTGTCGGTACCACCCCTGTGTCAAGAGACTGCTGCATGATCTTGGTTAGCGGTTTGTAAATTACTTCTTTCATTTCTTTGAGTACTACTGGGAGGATCTCATCCGGCCCAGGGGATTTGTTTATTTTAAGAGCTCCTAGTCCCTTTAACACTTCTGCCTCGGTTATGCTAAAGTTATTTAAAACTGGATAGGAACTGGATGACATGTGGGGCATGTTGTCAGTATCTTCCTTTGTAAAAACTTGTGAAAAGTAATCATTTAACATATTTGCTATTTTTTTTTCTTCCTCTACGATTTTGCCATTTGTATCTCTTAAACATTTAATCTCCTCTTTGAATGTTCTCTTGCTGTTGTAATATTGGAAAAACATTTTGGAATTGGTTTTAGCTCCCTTAGCAATGTTCATTTCTATTTCTCTCTTGGCCTTTCTAACTTCCTTTTTGACTTGCATTTGCAGTTCTGTGTACTCTTTCTGTGTACTTTCTTTTTGGTCCTTTTTTAATGCTCTGTAAAGTGCCTTTTTTCGCTGAATATTTTTTTTAATTGATCTATTAAACCATTTTGGCAATTTAGTTTTACATTTAGATTTGTCTACTTTAGGGATATAATTGTTTTGCGCCTCTAGTACTACATTTTTGAAGAACAACCATCCTTTTTCTGTGGGTGTTTTCTCTATTTTACTCCAATCTACTTCTGTTAGTCTCTGTTTCATACCTTCATAGTTTGCTTTTCTAAAATTGTAAACCTTAGCTTTAGTCATTACTTTTGAGGATTTAAAAAACACTTCAAATGAGACCATGTTGTGGTCTGAGTTTGCCAGTGGTTCTCTGACCTCTGTTTTAGTTATTCTATCTTCGTTATTTGAAAAGACTAAATCAAGGCATGCCTCCCCTCTAGTGGGTGCCTTGACAAATTGTGTTAGGAAGCAGTCATTTGTCATTTCCACCATTTCTATTTCATCCTTCGCGCTACCCACCGGGTTTTCCCATTTTATTTGGGGGAAGTTGAAATCCCCCATTAGTATGGCTTCTCCTTTGCTACACACATTTCTAATGTCATTGTATAACAGATTATTGTGCTCACCGTCTGAATCTGGCGGTCTATAGCATGCTCCTATTATTATGCCTTTTGAATTTTTGTCTGTTATTCTGACCCATATTGATTCGGTTTTATTTTCTTTGTCCAGGTTTAACACCTGGGCTTCAAGACTGTTTCTTATGTATAGCGCTACCCCTCCTCCTCTTCTGTCCTGCCTGTCTTTCCTATACAGTGTATACCCACAAATATTATATTCGTCCCCATCACTCTCAGATAACCACGTTTCTGTAACACCTATCACATCATAGTTACCTGTTAGTGCAGTAGCTTCAAGTTCTAGAATTTTGTTTCTGATACTTCTAGCATTTAGATAAATACATTTAATGGTTGTCTTACCTGAGTTGTTGTTCTTGTTTTGATGCGGTCTCCCTTCTGTTTTTTTGTTGATTTCTCCCCCCTTCCTTTCTAGTTTAAATGCTTCCGAACCTGCTCGAGGATCTTTTCTCCAAGTAGACTAGTTCCCTTGTTATTTAAATGCAGTCCATCCCGTCTATACAGATAGTCCTCGTTGTAGAATGTGGTCCAATGATCAAGATAGGTGAAGCCTTCCCGTGTGCACCACGTCTTCAACCATTGGTTTTGATTTATTATTTCCAGCTGTCCATATGGTCCTTTGCAAGGTGCGGGTAGTATACCAGAAAATACCACAGTTTTGGTTTTCTCTTTTAATTTCCTTCCTAGCTCTCTGAATTTGTTTTGCAGGGATTTTGGTCTGTCTCTTCCAATGTTGTTTGTACCGATGTGGACGACTACTACCGGGTCGTCTCCTGTTCGTTCTAGGAGCCTGTCCACGTTTTCAGTGATGTGCTTGACCGAGGCTCCCGGAAGGCAGCACACTGTTGTAGTAAGGGGGTCCAAACTGCGAACTGAACTTGCTGTGTTTCTCAATATGGAGTCCCCAACAATCATGACCTCCCTTCTTTTTGCTGTCTGGTCACCACTGTCAATAGGGTCCTGGATGTTGTTCCTTTCATTCTCTTGTTGTTGGTTCTGCTCATCACAATTCTGAAGTGACTCAAATCTGTTGGTTGTTTTGATTTCTGGTGGTTGTGTTTGACGAAGTTTCTTTTTTTCCCTGCTTCTGCCTACCTGAACCCAGCTGTTCTGACCTTCTATCTCCCTGGTGGCTTTCAGTCTGTTAGGGGTGATGCAGACTTCCATGAATTGTGGGTGTGCCAGTTCCTCAAGATCCTGTTGCTGTCTCACTTCTTCCAGCTCCATTTCTAGCATGCTTACTAGTTTATGCAAATCCTGGATCGCGCGGCACTTTACGCACACTTGGTTTAGCTCCGCTGGGTTTTCTCGGATTTCCCACATCAAGCAGGTGTCACAGATTACTGGCTTGAAGACCATGTTGAGGTTTTTTTTTTTTTGAAGTTTAGTTTCTTCTGCAGCCGTCAACCTGCTTTCCAACTGCTTCGAAACTGCTCTGTACTTTTCCACGCCTGTACTTCTCCCACTCGCTGTCGCTGGGAAGACTGCCTCGTTTAACTGCGTTGTTCTGCTGTGCTGTTGGCTCCTCCCCTCGCCCGTGTCTCAAAACGGCGCTGAATTTGAATCAGCTGCTCCGAGTTTCAGCTTGTTTGTTATCAGAAAAAAACACACGCGGCTGTGTTTCCCCAATGTCCTCTGTTTTCTGATTAAAGCAATTCAAGATGCAATTTCTCCTTTCTGCTTCGAAACTGCTCTGTACTTTTCCACGCCTGTACTTCTCCCACTCGCTGTCGCTTCCACTCGCTGTCGCTGGGAAGACTGCCTCGTTTAACTGCGTTGTTCTGCTGTGCTGTTGGCTCCTCCCCTCGCCCGTGTCTCAAAACGGCGCTGAATTTGAATCAGCTGCTCCGAGTTTCAGCTTGTTTGTTATCAGAAAAACACACGCGGCTGTGTTTCCCCAATGTCCTCTGTTTTCTGATTAAAGCAATTCAAGATGCAATTTCTCCTTTCTGCTTCGAAACTGCTCTGTACTTTTCCACGCTGTACTTCTCCCACTTGCTGTCGCTTCCACTCGCTGTCGCTGGGAAGACTGCCTCGTTTAACTGCGTTGTTCTGCTGTGCTGTCGGCTCCTCCCCTCGCCCGTGTCTCAAAACGGCGCTGAATTTGAATCAGCTGCTCCGAGTTTCAGCTTGTTTGTTATCAGAAAAACACACGCGGCTGTGTTTCCCCAATGTCCTCTGTTTTCTGATTAAAGCAATTCAAGATGCAATTTCTCCTTTCTGCTTCGAAACTGCTCTGTACTTTTCCACGCTGTACTTCTCCCACTCGCTGTCGCTTCCACTCGCTGTCGCTGGGAAGACTGCCTCGTTTAACTGCGTTGTTCTGCTGTGCTGTCGGCTCCTCCCCTCGCCCGTGTCTCAAAACGGCGCTGAATTTGAATCAGCTGCTCCGAGTTTCAGCTTGTTTGTTATCAGAAAAACACACGCGGCTGTGTTTCCCCAATGTCCTCTGTTTTCTGATTAAAGCAATTCAAGATGCAATTTCTCCTTTCTGCTTCGAAACTGCTCTGTACTTTTCCACGCCTGTACTTCTCCCACTCGCTGTCGCTTCCACTCGCTGTCGCTGGGAAGACTGCCTCGTTTAACTGCGTTGTTCTGCTGTGCTGTCGGCTCCTCCCCTCGCCCGTGTCTCAAAACGGCGCTGAATTTGAATCAGCTGCTCCGAGTTTCAGCTTGTTTGTTATCAGAAAAACACACGCGGCTGTGTTTCCCCAATGTCCTCTGTTTTCTGATTAAAGCAATTCAAGATGCAATTTCTCCTTTCTGCTTCGAAACTGCTCTGTACTTTTCCACGCCTGTACTTCTCCCACTTGCTGTCGCTTCCACTCGCTGTCGCTGGGAAGACTCTGGAAGCACACATCTCACTGTGATGCACTGCAGTGGGAGAGTGGAGGTGCTGATGTAAATACAGAGTCCTATAAGCACACATCTCACTGTGATGCACTGCAGTGGGAGGGTGGAGGTGCTGATGTAAATACAGAGTCCTATAAGCACACATCTCACTGTGATGCACTGCAGTGGGAGGGTGGAGGTGCTGATGTAAATACAGAGTCCTATAAGCACACATCTCACTGTGATGCACTGCAGTGGGAGGGTGGAGGTGCTGATGTAAATACAGAGTCCTGCAAGCACACATCTCACTGTGATGCACTGCAGTGGGAGGGTGGAGGTGCTGATGTAAATACAGAGTCCTATAAGCACACATCTCACTGTGATGCACTGCAGTGGGAGGGTGGAGGTGCTGATGTAAATACAGAGTCCTATAAGCACACATCTCACTGTGATGCACTGCAGTGGGAGGGTGGAGGTTCTGATGTAAATACAGAGTCCTATAAGCACACATCTCACTGTGATGCACTGCAGTGGGAGGGTGGAGGTGCTGATGTAAATACAGAGTCCTATAAGCACACATCTCACTGTGATGCACTGCAGTGGGAGGGTGGAGGTGCTAATGTAAATACAGAGTCCTATAAGCACACATCTCACTGTGATGCACTGCAGTGGGAGGGTGGAGGTGCTGATGTAAATACAGAGTCCCATAAGCACACGTCTCACTGTGATGCACTGCAGTGGGAGGGTGGAGGTGCTGATGTAAATACAGAGTCCTATAAGCCCACGTCTCACTGTGATGCACTGCAGTGGAAGGGTGGAGGTGCTGATGTAAATACAGAGTCCTGCAAGCACACATCTCACTGTGATGCACTGCAGTGGGAGGGTGGAGGTGTCTGTATTCAGTGAAGTCTGGAGCAGGTGTTTTTCATACAGCAGTATGTTGTTTGGTAATATTCCATATCCAGTCCTGGATGTAGCTGTAGTTTCACTGACCAGCACAAGACGGATTCACGTCATTTCATTCTCTCATCCACGATCTTTCACGCTCGCAACACTTTATTTTTTCTTTGTCAAAAATCAGATGCGCGCTGTATTTATGTCATTTGATACATTGAGTGTGGTGGTTAACAGCAAGTTATCACAACAATAGACTTAAAGAGAACATTAAAATAACAGGTAGATGATGCAGTTAAAACTGACTGAGTAATCTGTCCGCACTGAAATGAAACACAATCGATTCTCTAACGCGCCCAAGCAGAGCGTCAATGCTGCTCACATAACATTATTTGTTGGTTAAACTGACTTCCAGACACAGAGTACAGCACTGTTGTGTATAGCATGTAATTCGCCACCTCTCTCACACGATGGCGCTGGTTCCCACACGGAACCACCAATTCACCCGGAACGCTTTGTGTTCAGTTGTGCGCCATCAAAGAACGACGATGAAGGGGGAGATAAGCAAGGTGCACAGCACAGCCCTGAAGGAGTGTCAGTGGAGAGCTGGTGGAAGTAAGTGCGCTTCGTTTCATTGTGTTTGTAATAACTGCGCTTCGTTTCATTGTGTTTGTAATAACTGCGCTTCGTTTCATTGTGTTTGTAATAACTGCGCTGTCCCTCGTTTCATTGTGTTTGTAATAACTGCGCTGTCCCTCGTTTCATTGTGTTTGTAATAACTGCGCTGTCCCTCGTTTCATTGTGTTTGTAATAACTGCGCTTCGTTTCATTGTGTTTGTAATAACTGCGCTTCGTTTCATTGTGTTTGTAATAACTGCGCTGTCCCTCGTTTCATTGTGTTTGTAATAACTGCGCTTCGTTTCATTGTGTTTGTAATAACTGCGCTTCGTTTCATTTGTAATGTAATAACTGCGCTTTCCCTCGTTTCATTGTGTTTGTAATAACTGCGCTTCGTTTCATTTTTCATTGTAATAACTGCGCTGTCGTTGTCCCTCGTTTGTGTTTGTAATAACTGCGCTTCGTTTCATTGTGTTTGTAATAACTGCGCTGTCCCTGTAATAACTGCGATGCCCTCGTTTCATTGTGTTTGTAATAACTGCGCTGTCCCTCGTTTCATTGTGTTTGTAATAACTGCGCTGTCCCTCGTTTCATTGTGTTTGTAATAACTGCGCTGTCCCTCGTTTCATTGTGTTTGTAATAACTGCGCTTCGTTTCATTGTGTTTGTAATAACTGCGCTGTCCCTCGTTTCATTGTGTTTGTAATAACTGCGCTGTCCCTCGTTTCATTGTGTTTGTAATAACTGCGCTGTCCCTCGTTTCATTTTTGTTTGTAATAACTGCGCTGTCCCTCGTTTCATTGTGTTTGTAATAACTGCGCTTCGTTTCATTGTGTTTGTAATAACTGCGCTGTCCCTCGTTTCATTGTGTTTGTAATAACTGCGCTGTCCCTCGTTTCATTGTGTTTGTAATAACTGCGCTTCGTTTCATTGTGTTTGTAATAACTGCGCTTCGTTTCATTGTGTTTGTAATAACTGCGCTTCGTTTCATTGTGTTTGTAATAACTGCGCTTCGTTTCATTGTGTTTGTAATAACTGCGCTTCGTTTCATTGTGTTTGTAATAACTGCGCTGTCCTGCGCTCGTTTCATTGTGTTTGTAATAACTGCGCTGTCCCTCGTTTCATTGTGTTTGTAATAACTGCGCTGTCCCTCGTTTCATTGTGTTTGTAATAACTGCGCTGTCCCTCGTTTCATTGTGTTTGTAATAACTGCGCTGTCCCTCGTTTCATTGTGTTTGTAATAACTGCGCTTCGTTTCATTGTGTTTGTAATAACTGCGCTGTCCCTCGTTTCATTGTGTTTGTAATAACTGCGCTGTCCCTCGTTTCATTGTGTTTGTAATAACTGCGCTTCGTTTCATTGTGTTTGTAATAACTGCGCTGTCCCTCGTTTCATTGTGTTTGTAATAACTGCGCTTCGTTTCATTGTGTTTGTAATAACTGCGCTGTCCCTCGTTTCATTGTGTTTGTAATAACTGCGCTTCGTTTCATTGTGTTTGTAATAACTGCGCTGTCCCTCGTTTCATTGTGTTTGTAATAACTGCGCTGTCCCTCGTTTCATTGTGTTTGTAATAACTGCGCTTCGTTTCATTGTGTTTGTAATAACTGCGCTTCCCTTCGTTTCATTGTGTTTGTAATAACTGCGCTGTCCCTGTGTTTGTTTCATTGTGTTTGTAATAACTGCGCTTCGTTTCATTGTGTTTGTAATAACTGCGCTGTCCCTCGTTTCATTGTGTTTGTAATAACTGCGCTGTCCCTCGTTTCATTGTGTTTGTAATAACTGCGCTGTCCCTCGTTTCATTGTGTTTGTAATAACTGCGCTGTCCCTCGTTTCATTGTGTTTGTAATAACTGCGCTGTCCCTCGTTTCATTGTGTTTGTAATAACTGCGCTTCGTTTCATTGTGTTTGTAATAACTGCGCTGTCCCTCCGTTTCATTGTGTTTGTAATAACTGCGCTGTCCCTCGTTTCATTGTGTTTGTAATAACTGCGCTGTCCCTCGTTTCATTGTGTTTGTAATAACTGCGCTGCCCTCGTTTCATTGTGTTTGTAATAACTGCGCTTCGTTTCATTGTGTTTGTAATAACTGCGCTTCGTTTCATTGTGTTTGTAATAACTGCGCTTCGTTTCATTGTGTTTGTAATAACTGCGCTGTCCCTCGTTTCATTGTGTTTGTAATAACTGCGCTGTCCCTCGTTTCATTGTGTTTGTAATAACTGCGCTGTCCCTCGTTTCATTGTGTTTGTAATAACTGCGCTGTCCCTCGTTTCATTGTGTTTGTAATAACTGCGCTAAATAACTGCGCTTCCCTTCGTTTCATTGTGTTTGTAATAACTGCGCTGTCCCTCGTTTCATTGTGTTTGTAATAACTGCGCTGTCCCTCGTTTCATTGTGTTTGTAATAACTGCGCTTCGTTTCATTGTGTTTGTAATAACTGCGCTGTCCCTCGTTTCATTGTGTTTGTAATAACTGCGCTTCCCTCGTTTCATTGTGTTTGTAATAACTGCGCTGTCCCTCGTTTCATTGTGTTTGTAATAACTGCGCTTCGTTTCATTGTGTTTGTAATAACTGCGCTTCGTTTCATTGTGTTTGTAATAACTGCGCTGTCCCTGCGTTTCATTGTGTTTGTAATAACTGCGCTTCCCTCGTTTCATTGTGTTTGTAATAACTGCGCTGTCCCTCGTTTCATTGTGTTTGTAATAACTGCGCTGTCCCTCGTTTCATTGTGTTTGTAATAACTGCGCTGTCCCTCGTTTCATTGTGTTTGTAATAACTGCGCTGTCCCTCGTTTCATTGTGTTTGTAATAACTGCGCTGTCCCTCTCGTTTCATTGTGTTTGTAATAACTGCGCTGTCCCTCGTTTCATTGTGTTTGTAATAACTGCGCTGTCCCTCGTTTCATTGTGTTTGTAATAACTGCGCTTCGTTTCATTGTGTTTGTAATAACTGCGCTGTCGCATTGTGTTTGTAATAACTGCGCTTTGTAATAACTTCGCTTCGTTTCATTGTGTTTGTAATAACTGCGCTGTCCCTCGTTTCATTGTGTTTGTAATAACTGCGCTGTCGTTTCATTGTGTTTGTAATAACTGCGCTGTCCCTCGTTTCATTGTGTTTGTAATAACTGCGCTGTCCCTCGTTTCATTGTGTTTGTAATAACTGCGCTTCGTTTCATTGTGTTTGTAATAACTGCGCTGTCCCTCGTTTCATTGTGTTTGTAATAACTGCGCTTCGTTTCATTGTGTTTGTAATAACTGCGCTGTCCCTCGTTTCATTGTGTTTGTAATAACTGCGCTGTCCCTCGTTTCATTGTGTTTGTAATAACTGCGCTGTCCCTCGTTTCATTGTGTTTGTAATAACTGCGCTGTCCCTCGTTTCATTGTGTTTGTAATAACTGCGCTGTCCCTCGTTTCATTGTGTTTGTAATAACTGCGCTGTCCCTCGTTTCATTGTGTTTGTAATAACTGCGCTTCGTTTCATTGTGTTTGTAATAACTGCGCTTCGTTTCATTGTGTTTGTAATAACTGCGCTTCGTTTCATTGTGTTTGTAATAACTGCGCTGTCCCTCGTTTCATTGTGTTTGTAATAACTGCGCTTCGTTTCATTGTGTTTGTAATAACTGCGCTGTCCCTTCGTTTCATTGTGTTTGTAATAACTGCGCTGTCCCTCGTTTCATTGTGTTTGTAATAACTGCGCTGTCCCTTCGTTTCATTGTGTTTGTAATAACTGCGCTGTCCCTCGTTTCATTGTGTTTGTAATAACTGCGCTGTCCCTCGTTTCATTGTTGTTTGTAATAACTGCGCTTCCCTCGTTTCATTGTGTTTGTAATAACTGCGCTGTCCCTCGTTTCATTGTGTTTGTAATAACTGCGCTGTCCCTCGTTTCATTGTGTTTGTAATAACTGCGCTTCCCTTTCATTGTGTTTGTAATAACTGCGCTGTCCCTCGTTTCATTGTGTTTGTAATAACTGCGCTTCGTTTCATTGTGTTTGTAATAACTGCGCTGTCCCTCGTTTCATTGTGTTTGTAATAACTGCGCTTCGTTTCATTGTGTTTGTAATAACTGCGCTTCCCTCGTTTCATTGTGTTTGTAATAACTGCGCTTCGTTTCATTGTGTTTGTAATAACTGCGCTGTTCGTTTCATTGTGTTTGTAATAACTGCGCTTCGTTTCATTGTGTTTGTAATAACTGCGCTTCCCTTTCATTGTGTTTGTAATAACTGCGCTGTCCCTCGTTTCATTGTGTTTGTAATAACTGCGCTTCGTTTCATTGTGTTTGTAATAACTGCGCTTCGTTTCATTGTGTTTGTAATAACTGCGCTGTCCCTCGTTTCATTGTGTTTGTAATAACTGCGCTGTCCCTCGTTTCATTGTGTTTGTAATAACTGCGCTTCGTTTCATTGTGTTTGTAATAACTGCGCTGTCCCTCGTTTCATTGTGTTTGTAATAACTGCTGTCCCTCGTTTCATTGTGTGTATTAACTGCGCTTCCCTCGTTTCATTGTGTTTGTAATAACTGCGCTTCGTTTCATTGTGTTTGTAATAACTGCGCTTCGTTTCATTGTGTTTGTAATAACTGCGCTTCGTTTCATTGTGTTTGTAATAACTGCGCTGTCCCTCGTTTCATTGTGTTTGTAATAACTGCGCTGTCCCTCGTTTCATTGTGTTTGTAATAACTGCGCTTCGTTTCATTGTGTTTGTAATAACTGCGCTTCCCTCGTTTCATTGTGTTTGTAATAACTGCGCTTCGTTTCATTGTGTTTGTAATAACTGCGCTTCGTTTCATTGTGTTTGTAATAACTGCGCTGTCCCTCGTTTCATTGTGTTTGTAATAACTGCGCTCCCTCGTTTCATTGTGTTTGTAATAACTGCGCTGTCCATTGTGTTTGTAATAACTGCGCTTCGTTTCATTGTGTTTGTAATAACTGCGCTGTCCCTCGTTTCATTGTGTTTGTAATAACTGCGCTTCGTTTCATTGTGTTTGTAATAACTGCGCTGTCCCTCGTTTCATTGTGTTTGTAATAACTGCGCTTCGTTTCATTGTGTTTGTAATAACTGCGCTGTCCCTCGTTTCATTGTGTTTGTAATAACTGCGCTTCGTTTCATTGTGTTTGTAATAACTGCGCTGTCCCTCGTTTCATTGTGTTTGTAATAACTGCGCTGTCCCTCGTTTCATTGTGTTTGTAATAACTGCGCTGTCCCTCGTTTCATTGTGTTTGTAATAACTGCGCTGTGTTTGTAATAACGTTTCATTGTGTTTGTAATAACTGCGCTTCGTTTCATTGTGTTTGTAATAACTGCGCTTCGTTTCATTGTGTTTGTAATAACTGCGCTGTCCCTTCGTTTCATTGTGTTTGTAATAACTGCGCTGTCCCTCGTTTCATTGTGTTTGTAATAACTGCGCTTCGTTTCATTGTGTTTGTAATAACTGCGCTGTCCCTCGTTTCATTGTGTTTGTAATAACTGCGCTGTCCCTCGTTTCATTGTGTTTGTAATAACTGCGCTTCGTTTCATTGTGTTTGTAATAACTGCGCTGTCCCTTTCATTGTGTTTGTAATAACTGCGCTGTCCCTCGTTTCATTGTGTTTGTAATAACTGCGCTTCGTTTCATTGTGTTTGTAATAACTGCGCTTCCATTGTGTTTGTAATAACTCGTTTCATTGTGTTTGTAATAACTGCGCGCATTGTGTTTGTAATAACTGCGCTTCGTTTCATTGTGTTTGTAATAACTGCGCTGTTTCCTCAGTGTGTTTGTAATAACTTTTTCATTGTGTTTGTAATAACTGCGCAGTCCCTCCTTTCATTGTGTTTGTAATAACTGCGCTGTCCCTCCTTTCATTGTGTTAACTGTATTGTGTTTGTAATAACTGCGCTGTCCCTCGTTTCATTGTGTTTGTAATAACTGCGCTGTTCGTTTCATTGTGTTTGTAATAACTGCGCTGTCCCTCGTTTCATTGTGTTTGTAATAACTGCGCTTCCCTCGTTTCATTGTGTTTGTAATAACTGCGCTGTCCCTCGTTTCATTGTGTTTGTAATAACTGCGCTGTCCCTCGTTTCATTGTGTTTGTAATAACTGCGCTGTCCCTCGTTTCATTGTGTTTGTAATAACTGCGCTTCGTTTCATTGTGTTTGTAATAACTGCGCTCCCTTTCATTGTGTTTGTAATAACTGCGCTGTCCCTCGTTTCATTGTGTTTGTAATAACTGCGCTTCCCTCGTTTCATTGTGTTTGTAATAACTGCGCTGTCCCTCGTTTCATTGTGTTTGTAATAACTGCGCTTCGTTTCATTGTGTTTGTAATAACTGCGCTGTCCCTCGTTTCATTGTGTTTGTAATAACTGCGCTGTCCCTCGTTTCATTGTGTTTGTAATAACTGCGCTGTCCCTCGTTTCATTGTGTTTGTAATAACTGCGCTTCCCTCGTTTCATTGTGTTTGTAATAACTGCGCTTCCCTCGTTTCATTGTGTTTGTAATAACTGCGCTGTCCCTCGTTTCATTGTGTTTGTAATAACTGCGCAGTCCCTCCTTTCATTGTGTTTGTAATAACTGCGCTTCCCTCCTTTCATTGTGTTTGTAATAACTGCGCTGTCCCTCGTTTCATTGTGTTTGTAATAACTGCGCTGTCCCTCGTTTCATTGTGTTTGTAATAACTGCGCTGTCCCTCGTTTCATTGTGTTTGTAATAACTGCGCTGTCCCTCGTTTCATTGTGTTTGTAATAACTGCGCTGTCCCTCGTTTCATTGTGTTTGTAATAACTGCGCTTCGTTTCATTGTGTTTGTAATAACTGCGCTGTCCCTCGTTTCATTGTGTTTGTAATAACTGCGCTTCCCTCGTTTCATTGTGTTTGTAATAACTGTAATAACTGCGCTGTCCCTCGTTTCATTGTGTTTGTAATAACTGCGCTGTCCCTCGTTTCATTGTGTTTGTAATAACTGCGCTTCGTTTCATTGTGTTTGTAATAACTGCGCTTCGTTTCATTGTGTTTGTAATAACTGCGCTTCCCTCGTTTCATTTCATTGTTTGTAATAACTGCGCTTCGTTTCATTGTGTTTGTAATAACTGCGCTTCCCTCGTTTCATTGTGTTTGTAATAACTGCGCTGTCCCTCGTTTCATTGTGTTTGTAATAACTGCGCTGTCCCTCGTTTCATTGTGTTTGTAATAACTGCGCTTCGTTTCATTGTGTTTGTAATAACTGCGCTCGTTTCATTGTGTTTGTAATAACTGCGCTTCGTTTCATTGTGTTTGTAATAACTGCGCTGTCCCTCGTTTCATTGTGTTTGTAATAACTGCGCTGTCCCTCGTTTCATTGTGTTTGTAATAACTGCGCTGTGTTTCGTATAACTGCGCTGTCCCTCGTTTCATTGTGTTTGTAATAACTGCGCTGTCCCTCGTTTCTTTGTGTTTGCTGCTGGTTTTTAGAGCTCAGTTGAAGATGGTGTTGCTGACGATGATTGCCCGGGTCGCGGATGGACTCCCGCTCGCCGCCTCCATGCAGGAGGACGAACAGGTACAGAACATAATAATAATAATAATAATAATATAAAACAGTCTTCATAGTCCGAAGACATGTGTTCAGTACAGCTCTATTTGATTAATTTGACAGTGATGATGACAGCGAAGGCCAAGAGAGAAATAGAAATGAACATTGCTAAGGGAGCTAAAACCAATTCCAAAATGTTTTTCCAATATTACAACAGCAAGCCAACATTCAAAGAGGAGATTAAATGTTTAAGAGATACACATGGCAAAATCGTAGAGGAAGAAAAAAAAATAGCAAATATATTAAATTTTTACTTTTCACAAGTTTTTACAAAGGAAGATACTGACAACATGCCCCACATGTCATCCAGTTCCTATCCAGTTTTAAATAACTTTAAGGCAGAACTGAGGCAGAAGTGTTAAAGGGACTAGGAGCTCTTAAAATAAACAAATCCCCCTGGGCAAGATGAGATCCTCCCAGTAGTACTCAAATAAATGAAAGAAGTAATTTACAAACCGCTAACCAAGATCATGCAGCAGTCTGTTGACACAGGGGTGGTACCGACAGACTGGAAAATTGCAAACGTAATACCGATCCACAAAAAGGGAAACAAAACTGAACCAGGTAACTACAGACCAGTAAGCCTGACTTCTATTATATGCAAACTTATGGAAACTATAATAAGATCCAAAATGGAAAATTACTTATATGGTAACAGGGTCCTGGGAGACAGTTAGCATGGTTTTTGGAAAGGGAGATCATGTCTAACTAACTTGCTTGATTTTTTTGAGGATGCAACATCGATAATGGATAATTGCAAAGCATATGACATGGTTTATTTAGATTTCCAGAAAGCTTTTGACAAAGTCCCGCACAAAAGATTAATTCTCAAACTGAACGCAGTTGGGATTCAAGGAAACACATGTACATGGATTAGGGAGTGGTTAACATGTAGAAAACAGAAAGTACTGATTAGAGGAAAAACCTCAGACTGGAGTGTGGTAACCAGCGGTGTACCACAGGGATCAGTATTAGGTCCTCTGCTATTCCTAATCTACATTAATGATTTAGATTCTGGTATAGTAAGCAAACTTGTTAAATTTGCAGACGACACAAAAATACGAGGAGTGGCAAACACTGTTGCAGCAGCAAAGGTCATTCAAAATGATCTAGACAAGATTCAGAACTGGGCAGACACATGGCAAATGACATTTAATAGAGAAAAGTGTAAGGTACTGCATGCAGGAAATAAAAATGTACATTATAAATATTATATGGGAGTGTCACAGAGACGGCCGAAGTGGGCGGCGTCAGAACCAGGAAAAGGAATGAAATACACAAAACACAGGACGGATGAAATGAAATGATGATGGCGCTGGCTGGCGCCGGTTTATTGTAAAATAAAAGGTTTAAACAAACACGAAAACACAGGACACGGCACTTCGCGCCAAAATAAACAGACAAACAAAACGAATAGACACGGACAAAACACAGAGTGGACGAACGCTACACAAACAATTGAAATCTATATTTACACTTACCTATCTCTATCTGTATCTGTATCTCTATCTCTATCTCTATCTCTATCTCTATCTCCCGTTCTCCACTCTCGAACACCCAACCCTGAGTATGTGACAACGTGCATCTATATATACTGTTGTGCTGGGATTCAATTACCAATTAATTATTCACTTGAATCCCAGCACGTGAATTAATAAGTGCAATTCCCCGTGCTCACATATTACTACATTTTACTTGCACGTGAAGTGCTGTGCAATCCTCGTGCCTAAATACACATATACATTTTTAAACATTCGTGTTACACAGACCCGTTTATATCCCGTGTACCAATGTCTATACACCAACATTTAAACACACCACACGCAACACATAACAGAGAATATACACAGGGGCGGGCACTTTGTCACAGGGAGATACTGAAATTGGAGAAGGAATCTATGAAAAAGACCTAGGAGTTTTTGTTGACTCAGAAATGTCTTCATCTAGACAATGTGGGGAAGCTATAAAAAAGGCTAACCAGATGCTCGGATACATTGTGAAAAGTGTTGAATTTAAATCAAGGGAAGTAATGTTAAAACTGTACAATGCACTAGTAAGACCTCATCTTGAATATTGTTTCTGGTCACCTCGCTATAAAAAAGATATTGCTCCTCTAGAAAGAGTGCAAAGAAGAGCGACCAGAATTATTCCGGGCTTAAAAGGCATGTCATATGCAGACAGGCTAAAAGAATTGAATCTGTTCAGTCTTGAACAAAGAAGACTACGTGGCGACCTAATTCAAGCATTCAAAATTCTAAAAGGTATTGACAGTGTCGACCCAAGGGACTTTTTCAGCCTGAAGAAAGAAACAAGGACCAGGGGTCACAAATGGAGTTTAGACAAAGGGGCATTCAGAACAGAAAATAGGAGGCACTTTTTTACACAGAGAATTGTGAGGGTCTGGAATCAACTCCCCAGTAATGTTGTTGAAGCTGACACCCTGGGATCCTTCAAGAAGCTGCTTGATGAGATTTTGGGATCAATAAGCTACTAACAACCAAACGAGCAAGATGGGCCGA